>NC_052148.1:217666332-217966332 GCF_902713615.1 Scyliorhinus canicula | reverse complement strand
TTTTATTAAAACTTTCCATTTTTAACACCTAAAACTGTTATTGAGTGCTATGCTTTTGGGGTCAGTAGCTCTTACTCCTCAGTTTCAAAATACAAAAAGAAAAGCTTATGATCAGTAAGAAGCCTTCTCTCTGGGTTTTGGCTTTCTGCTATGGCTGTGACATTGCCTCAAGGTCAGAGACACAGAAAAAAGCTATGTCACAATTGAGGAGATATTGACAGCAGCACGGGTGTGTGAGAAGTTCTCACAGTTACTTGATGGGATTGCAGTTTAAAATTGAGATCTACCTTAAGCCATTGATCACTCTTCGGAACATGAAAAAGATTGGGAGAATACCGCTTCAGACCGAGATTAATGAGGTACGATTCAGTAACTGAGTGCATCCAAGGGAAGTACCAATGCCAACAGATACACCATCAAGAATGCCATTTGAAGGAACCAAACCGGAAGATCTGAATTTCATTAAGAAATTGGAAGCAAACACATTTTTCGTTACGAAGCACGTACCAGCTATTGTGAAGAAGTTGCAGCAGATAAAACATGCACAACAGCAAGTTTATGACTGTGTCAAGACAACGGATACTGTCTGGAAAGCTGGCAAGACTATACTCTTAACAATCCAGTACGAACTGCAGTACTTTGAACAGGAAAAGCACACACAATTATTGATTATCTTCGTTTTTAAACAACAAAATAGACATTCTGAGAGCACTTCGGCTTGATATTCTTCCAAGAATTCACCAAGATCACTTAGGGATAGAAAAGTGTCAAGAGGGAGCTGAGCAATCCATCTGGTAGCCTGGCATTGTTTGTTCTATACAAGACATTCGGCAGAATACTCCGTTTGAGAGACTAGGGGTGGGATCCTCCAGTCGCCGACACTGAAATTGCATTGGCAATCGGCCAGAGAATACCCGTTTCCGCTGAAATTGGGGGAGGCGCCGCTTTTGCGTTGCGCCGACCCCTCCAAAGCAGAGTACTCCTAGAGTACGCCGCATGTCGTATCGACAGCCGCAGGACGTTGCATGAGGCCCGCCCCCTGATGCTCCGCCCCGACAAACGGCATCAGTCGCGTGTGTTATCATCTGTCGGGAACTTGGCGTGGCGGCTGCCGACTCAGTCCAGCGCCATCACAGTCGGGGGAGGGCCTATCCATGGGAGGGGGGACTTTGGCAGGGGCTGAGGGCACTGTTGGGGGGTGGTCCGGGGCTCGCGAGCCAGCCAAAGGGGGGGTGTCACTATTTGCAGGGCGGGTCCACGTGCGGCTACCGCCATGTTGCGTGGTGCGGCCGCTGCAGGCCGTCACCGTGTGCCTGCGCGGCCATGGACCCGGCAATTATCCGGGCCGTATTGCCAGCTAGAGTCAGGTGCTCTATGCTGCTTGGCTGTTAGCCCCCAGCCAAACGGAGGATCGGTGGCCTTTTTGCACTGAATCTTCAGTCGTAAAATACCACCGTTTCCACGCCGGCGTAAGGACATAGCCTCAAAATCGGAGAATCCAGCCCTATGTTCTCTCACCAGAGCTGAATTGCATCTGATTTGAACTCCCTCAAGAGGCGATTCTCAATCCTTAGCCATGCAAATTTTTGCAAGGCAAGGATTATGACGGATTCCCTAGGGAATCACACTATCGGGCTGCTAATTTGAGCCCACAAGCCCCTCCCCCCCTCCCCCCGCCCCTCCCCCCCTCCTAGTCCTTTCATGGTTGAGTGATTTTGAAATGGTCAGCTGTGAAATTAATAGCACTTAACTCTATTTGAAGTGGTCCAGGAATCCATCAATGCTTGATGTTTATAAACATTGTAATTAGCTTCACAGCTGATGACTTCAAAGTTACTCAACCGTGAAGGAAGATGAATGGAACAATGCTGACAGCTGGGGGGAGCGGGGGTGGTGTGTACACTGTCAATCACAACCTAGTAAATTCAATATCAAAGAAAAATGAATGACTAGCTTGCAGATCAAGGATCTGAGGGGATTTAAACCCAGCTGACTGTTTTTCTCTTCCCAGGAATTGATAGGTGCTGCTTCCTCTGCCTGAACCAGAAGGTGTATTGTCCAGGTGAGTGTTAAATTAGTGATTCTTTTCACTGCCTCTGTCTGGAATGCTCTCTAGATTCCAGTCTGTGGTTTCTCTTCAGGGGGGCTTCTGGGGTGTCGGTGCAGAGGGTCTCTGTATTTAGGGCATCTCGTTATTTAGGAGGTCTCTGGGGGCAGTCTCTTTATTTAGGGGTCTCTGTGAGGTGGTCTGTTTATTTATGGTGTCTCTTTAATTAGGGGTTGTCTGGTAGGGGGTGTTGGGCGAATCTGGTGAGGGTTGGGTGGGCAAGTCTTGCATTGTGGGAGAGAAGGGTCGCTCCCCATTGGACACAACTCCATGAAAGAGTTACCAGCTTAGCCCACCACGAAGTCCCCCGTGTCAAATACATGGGGCGGGATTCTCTGATCCTGAGGCTAAGTGTTGACCCCGTCGGAAAGCAGCCGCTCCAGCTGCTGATGCGGCCGTGGAATGGGTGCCGGGGGATGCACGCATGCGCAGTGGGTCTGGCGCGAACCCGCGCATGCGCAGTCCCACAGGCGCGATTTCCGCGCATGCGCGGTGTCTCCCTTGTCCGGCGCGGAAGAAAGAAGGCCGGGAGAGAAGAGAGGTCGGCCCCCCGATCAGTGGGTCCTGATTGCAGGCCAGGCCACATTGGAGGCCCCCTCGAGGTCAGAACCAAAGCCCCCCCCCCACAGGCCATCCCCGGACCCTTCAATGCCGAGGTCCCGCCAGCTCAGAGCCAGGTTAGAATGGTGCCGGTGGGATTCGTTTTTCTTTTACGGCTGCTCGGCCCATCCTGGCTGGAGAATCGTAGGGGGGCTGCGTAGAGCGGCCCCCTACCGGCACCGCGCCAACCACGCCGGCCCCAGCGGCGATTAATCGCGTCCCGGTGTCGGGACGGCGTGGCACGATTCGCGTGGCCCCCCCTGGCGATTCTCCGTCCCGGCGTGGGGTCGGAGAATCCCGCCCACGCTTTTTGGGGACCATCACCAATTCTCACCCACTTGATTCCCGGCCCAGAGGACTGGAGAATCACCAGGGCCAAGAGAATATGGTGCCCGGTCCTATAACTGGATGCGAAAGGGTCTTAATAACCCATTTGCATTATGCCGCTGGCATGGGGCATGAACCTCGATCCCGACACCAGCGTTAGAAATAGGCGGTGCCCAGCGCTGATCCCATTTTCTCCCCAGCCCTGGATTCTCTGCCTCACCAGGAACTCCGCTACCAGCGGTGCGAGGCTGAGAATTCAGCCCATTATTTTAAATCATCTTATCGGGCCAGTGAACATTTAAGAGCAAAAAGCACATTTCAGCAAGTCCATGGAAGCACCTGAAAATGGATTATTTGATTTTAACTGAAGATATTCCTTATTGCCTTTGAATGATGCTCAAAGTGGACAGATTGTGCAGCACCACAGCCAACGCAGCAATTCAACCTCTGAAGACAATCAATGCAACTCATGGCAATCCGGACATTCTAGTGTGTCAGGAAATGGTCTGCAATTTGCTAATCAATTCGTCCACAACTTTGTGAAGTAATATGGCTTTGTTCATGTATCCAGCTTGCTTCATTATCCTCAGGCTAATGGTGATGGTGAGAGAGGTGAACGAACCACAGACGTGATGAAGTAGAAGGAAGATATTAATTTAGCTTTTCTGAGTTACGGAACCACACTGTTACAAATCGTTTCTCACCATCAGAATTGTTAAAGGGAAGGAGATTGGGAATACAACTTCCAGCTCTGCAACAGAAATTAAAACCTAATATTAGCTCGAATGACCACAGGAGAGTTAAACAATGTGAGGACGAACAGAGGAACAAACATGCTTGTTACTTCAACTTCAAACGCAGCGCTGAAGCCCGGGGGAGTGTACTATACGAGATCAACAGCAAGGCAGCATAATAATACAAAGAGTTCAACAACTGAGATCATACAGGATTGAGGTGGACCAGCGAATACAAGGAGAAACCACAGTGCATTAACACCCTTGAAAAGAAAGCAACTGAAACTGGGGCTTACTCTTCAGATCCTGATGGAGATAAGGAACAAGAAACACGGCAAACCTCTGCAAACACCCAGGAGAAAGGCAACTCATATTGTAGAACATGAGAGTACGCATGATGTCCTCGACCTCAGAAAGAGATCAGAACAAGAGGGAGATTAGTCAAGGAACCTCAGAAACTAGCCCTGTGAAGGCTGAGACTCAATGGGGAGATGGAGGAGGATGTATCTAGTTGAGATAGAGACATGGGAATAGATGGAGCGCAAAGCATTAACATCAGAAGCACCTGATGCTCATGTAACTATGATGGCACATGACTGAGTAACGGAGATCTGGAGGGAGGAGAAGTCCACTTATGCAGAGTTTGCAAGATAAACGCAGAGCTGCAAATAAATGATCATGGTTTGCACAAACTACAGTCCAGAGTAGCTTCCTCTAGGAAAATAGGCAAATCCCGTTGCCTCCCCTAAAGAGCATTTGGAAAGTTTGGTAAATAAATGCTGAACTTTTGGCTTTGTGTTTCGGATTCTTCTCTACCCCCTCTGCCCCAAAAGTAATTATAAGCCTACCGAGACGACCAATTTCAAAACTAAAATTTTGCTTCCACCTTTCATTCGGGAGGAGAACTTAAAATCATAGAATGGTTACAAAGAACAAAGAACAAAGAAAATTACAGCACAGGAACAGGCCCTTCGGCCCTCCCAGCCTGCGCCGATCCAGATCCTTTATCTAAACCTGGCTCCTATTTTCCAAGGTCTACTTCCCTCTGTTCCCGCCCATTCATATACCTGTCTAGATGCATTTTAAATGATGCTATCGTGCCCGCCTCTACCACCTCCGCTGGTAAAGCGTTCCAGGCACCCACCACCCTCTGCGTAAAAAACTTTCCACGCACATCTCCCTTAAACTTTCCCCCTCTCACCTTGAAATCGTGACCCCTTGTAACTGACACCCCCACTCTTGGGAAAAGCTTGTTGCTATCCACCCTGTCCATACCTCTCATAATTTTGTAGACCTCAATCAGGTCCCCCCTCAACCTCCGTCTTTCCAACGAAAACAATCCTAATCTACTCAACCTTTCTTCATAGCTAGCACCCTCCATACCAGGCAACATCCTGGTGAACCTCCTCTGCACTCTCTCCAAGGCATCCACATCCTTCTGGTAATGTGGCGACCAGAACTGCACGCAGTATTCCAAATGTGTGGTTACAGCATTGAGGGAGGCCATTTGGCCCATCATGTTTGAAACACGTCTCTGCAAGAGTAACCTGTTAGTCTCACTGCCCTTCCTTTTCTCTTCAGTTCCCTTCTGAATGCCACAATTGAAACCACCTTCACCACACGCTCAGGTGGGGCATTCCAGATCTCAAGCATTCACTGAGTAAAACAGATTTTCCTGCTCATTATTGGTGCATTGGCCAAATATCTCAAGTCAGTGTCCTCTGGTTCTCCACTCTTCTGTCAATGGAAACAACATCTCCATATCTAATTTGTCCACACTCCTCATTATTTTGAACACCCCTTTCCACTCAACTTTTTCTTGAAACCTAGCTACTCCAATGTATCCTCATAACTGAAGTCGCTCATCCCTGGAACCATTCTCAAAACTTTACTGTGCCCTCTCACAAGCCACCCAGCCTTCCTAAAGTGCGGTGCCCGACTTCAGTTGAGGTTGAAGCTGTGTTTGTCAAGGTTCATCAGAACATATCAGATTTTTTGCTCATTGGTTGTGATTCAGCAACCGCTTTGTGCCCAGCACGGATCTGGTGCAACGGGTGAATCGCACAAGAGCCCCAAATCGGCTCCGTGCTGCGCCGATCATGTGGCACCCAACTCTCTCCGCCTGGCACGATCAGGATCTTGCCATCACTGGGCAAGATCCAGATCTGCATATTCAAATGAGTCATTAGGCTATTTTAAATACACAGACACTGGATGCACCCAGCGCCTGGAGTCAACAGCCGCACCTTTCCGTTCAGTACTCGTCTCCACAAACGTAGACCAGGTGTCACGCCGTCTCAAGGGTCTCGCAGATTCGAGCCCCGGGTGGTCAGGGACAGGGCATGGTAGTACCCAGGCACTCCCCCTGGCACCCAAGCATTGCCGGCCTGGCACTGTGTGGGTGCCCTGGTGGCAGTGCCAGGCCGGCAGTGCCAGGGTGCCAGATGCAGGGTTGGCACTGCCAGAGTTCAGGTCAGGGGGCCTTTCCCATTGGAGGAGGGTGGGGACAGGTTTCCCAGGGGCTTCAACAAGGCTGGGGGAGGGGGGGGGGAGTGAAGGAGGGATCAATAAAGTGGAGGGACGTCTGAAAATTGGGGGGGGGGGGGGGAAGGGGTGAGGAAAGATGGGGGCTGCCATTCAAAATGGCTCCCTGATCTGCGAGGAGCCATTCCTGCGCGCATGATCAGATTGCCAGCAGGCACTAGACTAAAGTGTGGCCTCAGCAGGGAAAAAAACCCAGAAACCAAAATAAACGGCAATGTTCCTAAGTTGGAAAAATATCATTGTTCCTTCATTGCTGCCGCGTCAAAATCTTGGAACTCCCTTCCTAACACCACTATTGGTGTACCTGCATCACATGGCCTGCAGAAGCTCAAGGAGTCAATTCACCATCACCTTCTCCAGGGTAATTAGTAATGAGCAACAAATTGGATTGGATTTGTTTATTGTCACGTGTACCGAGGTACAGTGAAAAGTATTTTTCTGCGAGCTGCTTAACAGATCATTAAGTATATGAAAAGAAAAGGAAATAAAAGAAAATACATAATAGGGCAACACAAGGTACACAATATAACAACATAAACACTGGCATTGGGTGAAGCATACAGGGGTGTAGTGTTGATGAGGTCAGTCATGTCAGGGATGTCTGCATCTCCTGAATTGATTTTTAAAAATAGATTCAGAGCAGTAGTTCGACAAAACACCAAGGTAATAATAATAATATTTATTATTGTTACAAGTAGGCTTACATTAACACTGCAATGAAGTTACTGTGAAAATCCTGTAAAATATATTACCTGAGCAAAAGCGAGACAGACAATATTGAGAAAGGAACTGGCCCAGTCATAATGTGTTTTACATTACAAATACATCAATAAAAAAACGTGTTTCTTATTTTGCTATTCACAAAACTCCTGCAATTTGTTCAGTTGGTGAGATGGTGAGTTGTGATTCAGAATTGGAGTGTGTTCCCCCCCCCCCCCCCCCCCCCATATTGGCTATGGTAGTTCATGGAGGGCTGTCTCCAATTTGACTTTATGGACTATGGCTAATTACCTATATTACCTGAGCACAGTATCCCTGTTTGTTCATTCCCAAAGTTATTCAAAGAAAACAAGATGATTCATCAAAGAAACCTGGGCCTTGAAATGATGCACTGAGATGACTAGTGTACAGGAGCTGAATGTGTTTAGGTTCACTTTGTTAATTTCTGTGGAAGCAGTAAACGTTTTAAAATACTAGTGAATGTGACAAACTTGACACAGCATCATTTTAAGGCAGTTGAATGAAGAAATGTAAAATAAATAGAATACTAAATTTGATAGATATGGCAGATCAGCATATTTATCACTACTTAGCAACTCAAGAAATTGAATTTGAGGGTGTGATAGCCAACCACAAATTTTCTATTATTTATTTCACTTGCCATGGTTCATGTTACTAATAATAATGTTATCTTTTCAACTGTAACAAACATTTTAGGAGCAGTTCAGTATTTTTTAATTTTGCTTTACCTTAAGGAGTGTGGTGACTAGGGGATTTTCACAGTATTCTCATTGCAGTGTTAATGTAAGCCTACTGTGACAATTATTATTATCAAGAAGATCTGAGTGATTCAAAGTGATCACATTTTGTGATCGTGTGCCATGTTTGCAAAATTATGGTTTTAATTTCTAATGGCATTTCTGCACCTGACTATTAAGACAATTGTATAAAAGAACATTACAGAAAAAATAGAAAAGCTACTAAAAAGAAGAAAAGGTTAAAAGAAAAGCTGTTAAAACACATCTCAAGCAACATAACAGAGTAAAATTAAAACACATGAAATATAATGGAAAAATAAAGGACACCATAACCAGCATAATATAAAAAAAACTCAAAACATTATATTAATTTATAACATCATTAAAATGAGCTTTCTTTCACAATAGTATTAAATACAAGTCTGGAAATTACACTGAATAATTCATCGATCTGCCATTTTAAAATTCAACTAATGAACAGAGTGATCTGATATAATCACATTATTCATTCCTATCATTGAAGACAATTTTCAGGCAATATTGTTTTGGCTTTTATTTCATTTCAGTCTAAATTCAGAAAAAGGAAATATTTTGAGAATAGTTTCAATTGCCCATTATTTGGTTACTAATTATGAGAGTATATGGCTACTCCCATCATAGAGATGAAGTAGTGCAAATGGTTAAGTAGCAGACTTAGAGGCCTGCATTCTCACAACAGGGTTGGGAGCACAGAGTTGGGATAATCTGTGGCTCTGCAAATTCGTCCAGGGAAAAAGTGCCCTGTGTAATGGTCCTTCTTATCTATTCCATGTTTATTCCCTTATTCCCCGTTTATTTTATTTTTGCCGCTACGTTTTTGATCCACGGATGATTTATGGACATGTGACTTTAAGATAGCTCTTTCTTTAATTCCAGCAGAAAGAAGCAGTGGCCTTTGCCTCTAATTCAAACAGAAGAATCCGCACAGTTGTGCTGATTTAGACTGGCGATTGCAGACTGGCCAGCATCAGTGATGGTTCAGTTTGATTTATTTGGCCAGTGCCCAATAAATTGGCTGTGCACTGCCCAGTAAACAGGTGGTGATTGGCTCTGATCCCACTGGAATGTTTTCAGAGTCACGAGGTTCCAGTTTGGTTTCATTTCAGGCAGCCTGGATGAAGAGATCTACCTAGCTCACTCCAAAAAGATCATATGTATCCTCTCCAGAAGGCCACCATGGGGCCTGACTCTCTCTCCTGCAAGTCCAGGTGCCATTCTCTTCAGACTGCAGAAGCCTGAAGTCAAACCATGAGCTGAAAGCAAGGTTTGATGTGAAAAAATGTGTCCCTCCAAAAGATATAGGCGTGAAAGCGAATCATGAGCTGATGGTCCAGTTTCATGCGAAATGAGGGGCGGAATTCTCCGACATCCCGCAGGGTCGGAGAATTGCCTGGGGCTGGCATGAATCCCGCCCCCGCTGTGGCCAGAATTCTCCGTCACCCGGGAATCAGCGGGGTTGGGACTCGCGCACCACCGGTCGGCGGGCCCCCCGCGGTGATTCTCCGGCCCGCGATGGACCGAAGTCCCGCTGCTGTCAGGCCTCTCCTGCCGATGTGGTTTAAACCACCTCTGTGCCAGCAGGAGCAGGCGGCGAGAGCGGGCCCTGGGATCCTGGGGGGGGGGGGGGGGGGGGGGGGCGGGGCGATCGGACCCTGGGGGTGCCTCCAAGGTGGCCTGGCCCACGATCAGGGTCCACCGATCGGCGGGCGGGCCTGTGCCGTGGGGGCACTCTTTTTCTTCTGCTGCCACACGGCCTCCACCATGGCGGAGGTGGAACAGACGCCCTCCACCGCGCAGGTGCCGGTGGTGACGTCAGTGGCCGCTGATGCTCCGGCGCATGCGGGACTCGCGCCAACCGGTGAAGGCCTTTCGGCCAGCCCCGACACCCCTGGTGTGGCGCCAAAGGCCGTTGACGCCAGTCGGCGGAGCGGGAGCCACTGCGGTGTGGGCCTAGCCCCTAAAAGTGCAGAGAATTCGCACCTTAGGTGAGGCCCGACGCCGGAGTGGTTGGCGCTACTCAGCTATGCCGGGATCCACCGCCCCGCCGGGTAGGGGAGAATTCCGCCCAAGGGTTCTCTCCAGAAGGCCTGCTGCCTGTGGGTACCGTATTTTCTAAGCTGCGGGACCCTGAATGAATAACTCCACAAGGAAGACCATTTCCAGATGTAAACCAGAGACTTTAATCAGCAAGCATGGTGTGAAGAAAGTGTACTTTATGGTGAAACAGTTGAGGGACAGTGGAGAACCTTCTAAGCAATTTTTCCAGTGCTCAGCAAAGGTTTATACCAACAAAAAGGAAGGATGGTAGAAAGAGGGAAAATCGACCGTAGATATCTAAGGAAATAAGGGAGAGTATTAAATTGAAGGAAAAGGCATACGAAATGGCAAAGATTAATGAGAGCTAGAGGACTGGGAAATCTTTAGGGGGCAACAAAAGGCTACTAAAAAAGCTATAAAGAAGAGTAAGATAGATTATGAGAGTGAACTTGCTCAGAATATAAAAACAGATGGTAAAAGTTTCTACAAATATATAAAACAAAAAAGAGTGGCTATGGTAAATATTGGTCCTTCAGAGGATGAGAAGGGCAATTTAATAATGGGAGATGAGGAAATGGCTGAGGAACTGAACAGGTTTTTTGGATCAGTCTTCACAGTGGAAGACACAAATAACATGCTAGTGACTGATTGAGATGAGGCTATGACAGGTGAGGACCATGAGATGATTGTTTTAACTAAGGAGGTAGTGATGGGCAAGCTAATGTGGCTAAAGGTAGACAAGTCTCCTGGCCCTGATGGAATGCATCCCAGAGTGCTAAAAGAGATGGTTAGGGAAATTGCAGATGCATTAGTGATAATCTACCAAAATTCACTAGACTCTGGGGTGGTCCCGGCAGATTGGAAATGAGCAAATGTGACACCACTGTTTAAGAAAGGAGGTAGGCAGAAAGCGGGTAATTATAGACCAGTGAGCTTAACTTCGGTAGTAGGGAAGATGCTGGAATCTATCATCAAGGAAGAAATAGCGAGGCATCTGGATGGAAATTGGACAGACACAGCATGGGTTCATAAAAGGCAGATCGTGCCTAACTAACTTAGTGGAATTTTGTGAGGACATTACCAGTGCGGTAGATAACGGGGAGCCAATGGATGTGGTATATCTGGATTTCCAGAAAGCCTTTGACAAGGTGCCACACAAAAGTTTGCTGCAAAAGATAAAGATGCATGGCGTTAAGCATAAAGTAGTAATAGCATGGATAGATGATTGGTTAATTAATAGAGAGCAAAGAGTGGGGATTAATGGGTGTTTCTCTGGTTGGCAATCAGTAGCTAGCCTAGTGGTGTCCCTCAGGGATCAGTGTTGGGCCCACAATTGTCCACAAATTACATAGATGATTTGGAGTTGGGGACCAAGTGCAATGTGTCCAAGTTTGCAGACGACACTAAGATGAGTGGTAAAGCAAAAAGTGCAGAGGATACCGGAAGTCTGCAGAGGGATTTGGATAGGTTAAGTGAATGGGCTAGGGTCTGGCAGATGGAATACAATGTTGACAAATGTGAGGTTATCCATTCTGGTAGGAATAACAGCAAAAGGGATTATTATTTAAATGATAAAATATTAATACATGCTGCTGTGCAGAGGGACCTGGGTGTGCTAGTGCATGAGTCGCAAAAAGTTGGTTTACAGGTGATTAAGAAGGCAAATGGAGTTTTGTCCTTCATTGCTGGAGGGATAGAGTTTAAGATGAGGGAGGTCATGTTACTATTGTATAAGGTGTTAGTGAGGCCACACCTGGAATATTGTGTTCAGTTTTGGTCTCTTTACCTGAGAAAGGACATACTGGCACTGGAGGGTGTGCAGAGGAGATTCACGAGGTTAATCCCAGAGCTGAAGGGGTTGGATTACGAGGTAAGGTTGAGTAGACTGGGACTGTACTCATTGGAATTTAGAAGGATGCCGGGGGGGGTTCTTATAGAAACATATAAAATAATGAAGGAATAGATAAGATAGATGCGGGCAGGTTATTTCCACTGGCGGGTGAAAGAAGAACTAAAGAAAAAAAAAAAGAACTTGGGGGTATAGCCTCAAAATAAGGGGAGGTATATTTAGGAGGAACTTCTTCACCCAAAGAGTTGTGAATCTATGGAATTCCTTGCCCAGTGAAGCAGTTGAGGTTCCTTCATTAAATGTTTTTAAGATAAAGATAGATAGTTTTTTGAAGAATAAAGGATTATGGTGTTTGGGTGGGAAAGTGGAGCTGAGTCCAGAAAAGATTAGCCATGATCTCATTGAGTGGCGGAGCAGGTTCGAGGGGCCAGGTTGCCTACTCCTGCTCCTATGTATTAAAGAACTACCATCTGAAGCAGAGACTCTTATCTTCTGACCTTCATCCTTGTTATTTTTCACCCTTTTTCTTGTCCCCCTCTGTGTTCGTCTGTCTTGCATGTGTGGGTAAAGGGTGGGGCAGTTAAAGTGAGAGTCAGGGGTTAGGTGATAGTTAATCAGTTGTATTTACTACATTTTCCCATCATAGTTCTTGTTATAAATAAGCAGTAATTATGTCCAAACTCACAAACCTGGTGACTGTAATTAATGAGCAGCCAAGGGCCAAATAATTTGGGTATTTTTATAAGACTGTTGGTTAATTCATTTGTGTTGTGACTCCGGGGCATGTGGGCTGGAATTGAGTGGACATTTTCCCAGGGTGACATAACATCTGGATGTTTGGATTTTTGGTTCTGATTGGGCAGGTGAATATGAGAGTTATGGTGGTTGATTCCAGAAGGTTTGGAGGCTTCAGGGTGGGATGAAAATATTTTAAAAGTTCAATAAAATAGAAAACAGCCCTCCAGCCTTTGCCCCTTACATTTGTCTTTTCTTGCCACCCATGCAGACCCATGTCACCTCATGACCTCCATCCATCACAGCTTTTCATACATTCCATGCCATCCTATTCCCTCCACCAACTTCCAAAGTCCTTTATAATCCCATGCCAATTTAGTGCCAAACTCATACCGACCCATCCCCCCACCCACCAACCTTTGCCCTTACACCTATCATGCCAACTCACGTAATATGCACCATGGGCTGACCTCAGAAGCCTTTCTGAGATTAAATAAATATCTTAAATGTCTATTGATTAATTTATTATTTCAAAAGAACATTCTTATTGATGAATTTATTAAATGCAACTTCCTTTAGTTCCTTATAAAAACAAGCATTTTTATTCATAATCCCCCTTCAAAAAATGTATAACTACTTGGAGCTGTAAACCAAATGGTGAACTGACAGGCACCCCACTATAATAATGACAGGTTGTAAAATCAGCCGTGCTGCACTCTCATATTTATGTATGATTTGTTTTGTTTTTAAAAGCACTGCAGACATTTTTTTCTAATATTTAAAGGCAGGAGTTTTCAAGTTTTCAATCCTTGACAGCTCTAATAAGGCAGTTGATACAGGTTTTACACACATTCATGTCTACTTTTAACAATCTCAACTGGCACCTGACCTTTCCAAAAGGGCACTTCATCTCTCCATAAAGTGTCCTGGGACCATATTCAAAAGGGACCTCTCTTAAGTGCTGCGGCCGCTTTAAACCTTCTCCCCCCAGGACAAGTCTTTTTTTGAACATCCCACAAGCCAAAACCATCTCCAACTGAGGCAGTTGTATTTTAAGATATGCGGTTGCCACCTTGGATGTGCAACTAAGAACCCGGTCTAATACCCCCCCCCCCCCCCCCCCCCCCACCCCTGAAAAAATGCTGGGGCCAGTTTTCTGGGGCACGATTTCTGGGTTTGTGCCCCCACCACCATTTCCACCACGACGGAGAACCTCTATGCCTGCATGGAAATTCAGACCAGTGTCTCTCGGTTTTGGTTTTGGATCTCAGCAGGGCTCATTCAACTGTTTATCTTTTTCATTGAATAGAATAAAAACCATTTCTTAAGTTGTGGGGAGAAAACAGGAGCCTGCAGGAAAGCTGTAGTTGCCACACAATGGGCGGGATTCTCCGGGAATCGGCGGGGTGGGCAGAAACGGCGCAGTGGAGCGGCGGGAACCACTCAGGCGTCGGGCTGCCCCAAAGGTGCGGAATCCTCGGCACCTTCAGGGGCTAGGCCGGCACCGGAGTGGTTTGCGCCGCGCGGCCGGCGTGGAAGGCGGCGCCGCGCGAGCTGGGGCCAAAGGGACTCGGCTGGCCGGCGCGGGTCCGCGGCTGCTGACGTCATCCCCACGCATGCGCAGGGGCGTCACCTTCGCGCCGGCTATCACGGAGGCTTACACGACCAACTCCAATTTACACCAGCGGGACCCGCATAGAATGAGTGGGATTTCGGCCCATTGCGGACCGGAGAATCGCCGGAGGGGTGCCCGCCGACCGGCGCGATTCCCGCCCCCACCAAATCTCCGGCGCCGGAGAATTCATCAGCCGGTGGGGGCAGGATAACATTACCAAGTGGTGACTAGCTGTTTGGCAATGGAAGGAGAACAGTACAGCTCCAAAGGGATAGTTCAGTACCAGTGCTCACCTGTGGAAACTATCTTTCCATTCCCACTAATCAGTTGGGAGCACACTATTTCAGAAGCGTAATTAGATTCCACACTGCCACAGTCTTTACTGTGGCTGCTTAAAAACACAAATTTTCTAACTGGTTATTCAACAATGATTCTGTGAAAGACAACAGTAAATTCTGAACCCTCGAAAAGCAAAAGAAAATTACAAGTTATTGGAGCTCTGGGAAACTATCAACAGTGGGAAACAGGAAAGCATTTACCTGTGTCTTGCATATCCATCAAGCGATTAAACCAGAGTACAGACTATAATTGAAGGAAAAAAAAATCACATAATTTGTTTGTGTAAACAATTTTGATGGGGTGATTGGCTTAAAATTCCAAGATGCCACTGAGGCAAAAATGTACTTAAGAGTGGAACTTCCACTAATACTCACATGACAATCATCCACCTTCTCAATTAACTGGCTGAATATGAACAGTGTAAAAGTTTACCTGCAATTTAAAACAACATTGATTCTAAAATTCTGATGAGGTATATAACAAAGTTGCTGCGTGTTTTTCCTTATGATATTTCTCATTTTGCTAATTCAGTGGAGATGTCCCTTGCTTAAAATAAGTAGATGAATATCTCTGCCTAAGTAATGAAGGAATCTCAAACAAGCTTGTGCACATCCACATCCCTTGAATAATTTGCTATTTCATTTTTAGAACTTTTTGTATCACCTTTATCCTAATCCTGTGTTTTTAAGCATTAAGCGACACTCTGCGGGTTCTCCATTATCAAACAAGCTTCCTTAATCCATCACAGGAGCTTCTTCCATCATGAGTGAATTCTGGAGGTAACACAAAGTAACGAATAAAACCGAAAAATAACTCTCAGCCTGACTGGTCAATCTTGCACAGGTTCTCACCTAATGTGACCTGCAGTTCTCTGCTCTACATTCCGGCCCAGAAGGTTTTCGATGTCTTTCCTGAGTCTTAATATTTTATCTGCTGTTTGGAAAAAAAATCATATGAAGCAACTGTTACAATATGAAAAATCTAAAATGCAAGTTTGGTGACAGGAATACAGATAAGTTTTAAAAAATAAATTTAGAGTACCCAATTATTTTTTCCAATTAAGGGGCAATTTAGCATAGCCAATCCACCTATCCTACACATCAGTGGCAGCAATGCTAACCATTGTGCCACCGTGCTGCCTGGGATACAGATAAGTTGACAGGTAACGATTAGTAATCTTCTTTTTTTATTTCTGTAACTTCCAGACCAGTGCTGTTTCATTATTGGTGCAATTTGTACACACTGAGAATACCTTCACTTTAAAAAAATTTTAGATTACCCAATTATTTTTTCCAATTAAGGGGCAATTTAGCGTGGCCAATCCACCTACTCTGCCCATTTTTGGGTTGTGGGGGCGAAACCCACGCAGACATGGGGAGAATGTGCAAACTCCACACAGACAGTGACCCAGAGCCGGGATCGAACCTGGGACCTCAGTGCCGTGAGGCAGCTGTGCTAACCACTAGGCCACCGTGCTGCCCTAAATTTCTCATTTGTTATTGCGATGGCCGGGAATCGAACCCGGGTCAACTGCTTGGAAGGCAGCTATGCTCACCACTATACCACCATCGCTCACCGAGAATACCTTCATGATGATGAAATTAATCTACTCAAAATATTCATCGATGAGAATCATTTGTTGGGTAATAGAATATTGTCCTAAACTGATGGGACCAAAATATTGACGGTAAAATGATCACCTCCGCGCCCCTCCCCCCACCGACAGATGGAAATAAATTGAAGGAGTTTAAATGTGCAAATGTATGAAATCTCACTCCAACCTGCCATAAGTGCGCCGATCGCGATTTTAAACGCTCCTCACCCCCAATGTTTTCACCTCCCCCCAATGTTTTAACTCCCTCCCCAATGCTTCCATCCCCCAATGTTTCCCCCTCAATGTTTCCACCCCCCCATGATTTCACCCCCAATGTGTTCATCCCCCATGTTTCCACCCCCTATGTTTTCGCCCCCAAAGTGTTCACCCCCCATGTTTCCACAACCCCATGATTTCACCCCTAATGTGTTCGCCCTCCATGTTTTCACCCCCCAATATTTTTACCCCTCCCCAATGTTTTTACCCCCCCTTTGTTTTCACTCCACCTCAATGTTTACCCCTCCACAATGTTTTCATGGTACACTGTAGTCCCTGGCTGCGAGTTTCGGTCACTAACATCCCGCCTGCCAACCAGATAGCCTGTCTATCTGGTCAGTTGCTGAATACAATGGGGTGCCCATGATTATGAGGTGCTGCCTTTGAAGTTGTCAGCTTCTCCACATCCCAGGTTCCCGCCCTTTCCTGTGCAAGTACTCTTCCCCACTCCCTTGTCCACCTCCTCACTAACACGCCTCATACTCCACAGCCTTCTTCATCCACACTGTAATCAAGCAGATGCGTTTTTGTTGCAACAGTAACTGGGGGCAGGGTTATGGGATGATCTGAAATATTAAAAGTTCAATCCTAAAAGGAGCTTCCAAAGTAATCAAAAGCGGTAATGAACAATTGCAATGTCGGCAAAGTAGCACAATTAGAATTGCAGTAATATTTTCTTCACACTATGTGAAGAAAATATATCTTTTAAAAGTCTAAATTCTGTGAAAAGATCAATAGGAAAGTTACAGAGTTCACGGGACTGCTGACATCCCTTGCGGATTAACTCCCGGAGTGCCTGGGATGAATGAAATGCAATGGGATTCTTTCAGGTGTAAAGTTACAGACTGAATTTCCCCTCATGCTGACCACACACAGTTCACAATATTTAGTGGAGAACTCGGTTTGTGGTCTAAATATTGAAAAGTACAGTCCGGGGCTGAACTTTTTGTAATTATTAAACAAAGGATTGCCAATTCAGGGAGCAAAAAAAAACCCTGTGAAAACTACTTGTTAATCGATAAACAAAATGGTTAAAAAGAAACAATGGGACGTCACATGGAAACCGATACATGCCATATTGTTAATATTTTGGTCTGGTTTTGATACACCATTTCGGATTATAAACTGAAAGGGATCCAGCCTTTTAAGTTTAAGAAATACAAGACCATAAAAATTCAAAACAAACAGTATCATCAAACTAAGGTGCATTACTTTTCTTTATCTTCAGTGAATCACATGCACACTGTATCAAATGGGTTCTCAATGACCTTTACTGTGATTTAATATACAGGCACTATCCTATGCTCAGCTAATAAATCTCACTGCAGCGTGATAAGCCTACTAAATCTGCACTACATTGAAGTTCAAAATGGCTGAGAAAGTATCTACTAAAATAATGAATTTTTAGATCTAATAGAACTGCTATGCATTTCAGAATCTTCTGGAAGGCCTGGAGGATGTCCAGTCTGCAGTCTGTCTGAGACTGTGGCTAACCACAGAATAGATTCTTTAGGCAATATATACAATAACCACAACCCTAGCGGTCCAACTTGTGCAGACAGTAGCAAATTTACATAACCCAGTTTGCAATGTATAGCTCAACTGTGAAGCTAAACTTTGACTTGGGGAAAAAGCAAAAAGCTACAGGGTGGAATTCTCCATTGCTCGACACTGAAATGGGGAACTGCGATCGGGCGGAGAATAGCTCCCGATGCCAAAACTGCGGCAGGCGTTGCTTTGACGCTGAATCGCGATGCTCCGCCCCCTCCAAAACGGCGTCATCGCAAAGCACGTCGTGCACAGTTGCAACCTCATTCACATCTCATTAGCGGGCCCACCCGTGATGCTCCGCCTCCGATGGGCCGAGTTCCCGATGGCGTGGTCCCCGTATGCTTTCAACAGTCGTAAATTTGACGTGGTGGCTGCGGGGAGAGAGTGAGAGTGCACACGGATAGTGTCCAGCACCGCCATACTTCGCTGGCCTTCATGCCGCTGGCTGGGGGGCTGTGGGCTCAGGATGGACAGGGATGCAGTCCAGCAGAACCAGGGCCATCTTTGTGGACGCAGTCGGTGTGTGTGTGGGGGGTGTATAGTCTACGCCTGGCTCCAGCAAGGCAGCCCTGCGCATGTCCATCACTGACCCAGCGATTCCCCAGCCATTTTTTGCGTGTTCTGCGGGCGTTCCATGCAGTGCCAGTGCTAGACCCTCACCAGTAGCGTAATTGGTGCGGGTGTGGTGCCAATTTTTCCAACGTGGAACTCCACGGATCCTATGTTGCCGTTGGCACTTAGGCTCAGGAACGAAAAATCCAGCCCATAGTGTTTCAAAGTGCATGCATGAATTCTGAGATGCTGGCACTGAAAGAGTAAATAATTTGGTCTGTTGCATGCAGCATTACTGTAGTGTACAGTGCTCTGAAAACAAGATGGTTAAAATATTATAAATCATCATTGAGCTGTTTGTGTATTCATTTTGGATAATTATACAGCCCCAGGTCCCAGGTTCAATTCCCTGTTGGGTCACTGTCTGTGCGGAGTCTGCACGTTCTCCCCGTGTCTGCGTGGGTTTCCTCCGGGTGCTCCGGTTTCCTCCCACAGTCCAATGACATGCAGGTTAGGTGGATTGGCCATCATAAATTGCCCTTAGTGACCAAAAGGGGTTAGGAGGGGTTATTGGGTTATGGGGATAGGGTGAAAGTGAGGGTTTAAGTGGGTCAGTGCAGACTCGATGGGCTGAATGGCCTCCTTCTGCACTGTATGTCCTATGTTCTAAAGTCCAACATGTTTGTTTCGAATCACTAGCTTTCGGAGTGCAGTGATTCACCTGATGAAGGAGCTGTGCTTCGAAAGCTAGTGATTCAAAGAAAACCTGTTGGACTTTAACCTGGTGTTGCAAGACTTCTTACTGTGCCCACTCCAGTCCAACACTGGCATCTCCGCATCAATAGGGGAAATCAGTCTATGGGTATCTGGGATTATGGCAACATTATCTTTACCTTTAAGCTGATGCTTTCGTACCAAGGCTGCGTTAGTACACTCTGATGTTCATCAGTTTGCAAATGATTCCACATAACAGAGCCTTTCAACTGAACAGGTTAATGGTGTGATCATGGGTCAGATGGTGCAGACTCTGCACAGACAGTGACCCAATGGGGAATTGAACCTGGAACCCTGGCGCTGTGAAGCCACAGTGCTATCCACTTGTGCTACCGTGCTGCCCAAACTTGGTGTTGTAAGACCTCTTACTGTTCCCCTATTGAGGGGGAGAGCTGACTGGCGGTGGCTTAACCTCAGGATCACCACACCTTAGGCGAGGGACAAGGTTGAGAAGGCAGTCTTTTATGAATAATCTCAACTGGTACAGGAATTAAACCCACACTGCTGGCCTTATTCTGCATCATAAACCAGCTGTCTAGCCCACTGAGCTAATCCCGCCCGGGTACCTCAGAGTGCACACGTCCGAGTGGGTTCCATTTTGGAAAGTGAGGGTTTTGGAGAATGAGAGTTTAGAGCGTGAGGGGATGGAGTGTGAAGGGTTTGAAGCCAAAAGGTATGGGGTGTGTTTTAATTAGGTGTGAGGGATTTGGAATGTGAGGGTTTAGTGTGTGAGGGATTTGGAATGTACAGGGTTTGGAATGAAAGGACAAGGTTGAGAAGGCAGTCTTTTATGAATAATCTCAACTGGTACAGGAATTAAACCCACGCTGCTGGCCTTATTCTGCATCATAAACCAGCTGTCTAGCCCACTGGATGTGAGGGTTTTAAACTCTGAGGAGTTTCTAGTTCGAGGGACCTGAAGTGTGTGGGTGCAGAGTATGGAAATGGTGTGTGAGGGGCTTGGAGTGTGTGGGTGCAGAGTATGGAAATGGTGTGTGAGGGGCTTGGAGTGTGTGGGTGCAGAGTATGGAAATGGTGTGTGAGGGGCTTGGAGTGTGTGGGTGCAGAGTATGGAAATGGTGTGTGAGAGGCTTGGAGTGTGTGGGTGTAGAATGTGGAAAATGGTCTGAGGGTTTGGAATGGGAGGGCTTTTGAGTGCGAGGAGTTTTTGACTACGAGGCTTTTTTGAGTCTGTGTGATTTGGGGTATAACGCACTTGAATGTGAGGAATTTCTGAGTGTCTTCAATGTCCGTGGTTTGCGTGTAAGGGCTTTAAGTGTGAGGGTTCTCTGCATGTGTGACAGTTGTCTGCAGTGTGAGAAGTTTGGAGCATGAGGGGTTTGGAAAGAGTTGGTTCTTATGCTTGCAGGATTTCATGTATTTCCTTTACTCAGCCTATTTAATTTCTGCAGTTGTGCTTGTACCCCATAAGGCCTAGTACTGGGAGTTCAACAAATAGTCAAACAGGAAATTGCAGGTTACTGCAGCAAAATTAAAAGAAATATTGTACAAAATGTTAAGTGATTACATATGTGCGGATCGCAACTGCAATGGCTGAAAATGGATGGGTAGCAGGATAAGTGCTGTACACATCTGTTTATATATAACTGGAGAGATAGCCTTGAGGTAAAGAAGCAGTCCCCATGATGAGGCAGTGAACAGGAGGATGATGATCCCGATGCCACGAGGAATAAAAAGCCTCATTCGTTTTCAGACAGCTTCCAGGCCTCCCCACATCGAGGGAGTAACTCACAACAACTAAAGCAGCAGCGGAAGACCTCCTGACACAGCCAGAACAGAATTTAGGCTTCTGTTTTCCCATAAAGCAAGAGTTATAAAGAAACACATCATGCAGAGTATCTGCCTGCTGGAGCTGGCATGAGGAAGATACCTTCAGAGGAAAAACAGGTGGAAGAATTCTGCCAATCTGCCACAGGGAAAAAGGTTAATTGATCAAAGAATGTAGGGCGGGATTCTCCCGTACCCGGCGGGGCGGAGGGTCCCGGCGGGACGGAGTGGCGTGAACCACTCCGGCGTTGGGCTGCCCCAATGGTGTGGAATCCTCCACACCTTCTGGGGCTAGGACCGCCCCCGACTGGTTGGCGCAACACCGGCCGGCGCGAGTCGGCGCATGCGCAGGAGCGCCAGCGCATGCTGGCGTCATCCCCGCGCATGCGCAGAGGGAATCGCTTCTGCACCGTGAATGGCGGAGGACCACGGCCTCCGGTGCGGAACTATAGAGTGCCCCCAGGGCACAGGCCCGCCCGCGGATTGATGGGCCCTGACCGCGGGCCAGGCCACCATGGGGGCACCTCCCGGGGCCAGATCCCCCTGCGACCCCCCCAGGAACCCCGGAGCCCGCCCGCGCCGCCAGGTCCCGTCGGTAATGGACCTACTCTAATTTACGCCGGCGGGACCAGCTACAGACGGGCAGGACTTTGGCCCATCACGGGCCAGAGAATTCGGGCGGCCCCGGCGCCCATTGAGTCCCGCCGGACCCCGCCATTCTCCGAGGTGGGCGGCGCAACTTGCTCTGGGCTGGTTATGGAGGCGGGCGGGAGAATTGGGAGGATGGCGGGGGTGGGATTCACGCTGACCCACCCGGTGATTCTCCCACCCAGCGGAGGTCGGAGAATCCCGCCTGTGTTCTGGTGCACTTACAAGATTGGTGTGGCCATTTGAACTAATTTGTTTGAAGTCTGTGGGTTGCACCGAATTGCCTTAAAATAGACGGCACGGAGACACAGTAGTTAGCACTGCTGCCTCATCATGCCAGGGACCTAGTCTTGGGTGACTGTGTGGAGTTTTCACACTCTCCCCGTGTCTGCGTGGGTTTCCTCCGTGTGCTCCGGTTTCCTCCCACCATCCAAAGGTGTTCAGGTTAGGTAGAATGGCCATGCTAAATTGTCCCTAAGTGTCCAATGGTTGGGTGGGGTTACAGGGATAGGATAGAAAATTGGGCCTAGGTAAGGTGTTCTTCCAAAAGGTCGGTGTCAACTCGATGGGGCGAATGGCCTCCGCCTGCATTGTAGAGATTCTATGATTCTACAGTGGTTGTCACGGTCTTTGACGGCCGGCGTGAGTCGGCACATGCACGGGAGCACCAGTGCGTGCTGGCGTCATCCCCGGGCATGCGCAAAGGGATTCACTTCCGCATCGGCCATCGCGGAGGACCAGAACGGCCGTTGCAGAAGGAATAGAATGCCCTCACGGCACAGGCCCGCCCGCAGATTGGTGGGCCCCAACCACGGGCCAGGCCACCATAGGGGCACCTCCAGGGGCAAGAGCCCCCCGCGACCCCCCAGGAACCCCTGAGCCCCCCGTGCCACCAGGTCCCGCCGATTAGGGACCTACTCTGATTTACGCCGGCGGGACCGGCTACAGGCGGGCGGGTCTTCAATTCGGGCGGCCCCGGCGGCCATTGTGTTGCGCCGGACCCCACCATTCTCCGAGGCGGGCGACAAGACTCACGCCGGGCCCCGATCTTCAGGATAATAAGGAGCCTTACCTACCCAGCGGCTCCAGATTCCACGTCATTCGATGAGCAAGTTGCACTGGTGTCTGACCATTGTGACCCAAAGCCATTGGTTATAATGCAATGTTACAGGTTCTGCACGACTGTGTGAACTCCAGGAGAGTCGGTGACTGATCTTTTGATCCGCTTCAGGTGGCTGGCAGAGAACTGCGAGTTCGGACCATTCCTATTAGAAATGTTGAGGGATAGGCTTCTCTGTGGACTCAATAACATGGCCACACAAAGGAGGCTGTTGGCGGAGTCCACATTGGACTTAAAGTGGGCCGCTGAGTTAGTGCTGTGCCACAAAAACGTGGAGGAAGGAGTACATGAAGTTCCATGGATAATGATGCCCATTGTGTGACCTGCCCCCATATTAGACTTTCGCGACATCCAAGACCAGTGCCCAATGGCCAGCTCACCTCCAAATCGGCAACCAAAGCTGCAATACCTCAATCGGGCCCAGTATTCAGGAGCCGCTGCAGTCCAGCTGGATACATCCCCCGAAGATAATGGGGAATTTTGATTGCATTGCAAGACGTGTTGACAGAGAACACACGCTAGTCAGGGCGCCAGAATTGGCAGAGAGAGCACCACCGATGGGTAGAGATGAGGTCACCGTGAGCCACAGCCTTGCATGTGTGATGCACGATCAAAGACGAGAGTTGAATGTAATCGAGGCTTTAATACACGAAGGTGAATGGCCTCCTACAGCAGCTGCCGAAATGACTGCTGTACGGGGAGCACACATATTTATACTCTGCCTACTGGGCAGAGCCAGTAGGCAGGGAACTACCCCATACCTGCAGTACAGGGCCTTACCACAAATCACCTAATATATACATCAGTGGTGACTACCACAATGTGGCCCTACCTGAGGTATACAATATGATGCAGCTAAACTGCATCACAACGCTGAAGGTGGTGCCAATCCGGGTCATACTCCAGGTCAACAGACATCCCCTGGTGATAGAGATGGACAGAGGTGCCGCCATCTCCATAATTCGTCAGCAAACCTTTCGCCGGCTTCGTACAGGGGTCTTGCCATGAATCCTGTGTGACACCAAGGTCAGATTGGCGACTTACACAGGTGAACCGCTGAGCAACGTTGAAATCACCGTGACCCACAGGCAGCAAACAGTCAGGCTACTTTTAGTCGTGGTCAAGGGGCTGGGATGTAACCTACTGGATGTGATTGGCCACGAGTCCTCCATTTTGACTGGCAGCAGATTTTGTGGAAGGGCACTGGAAAATTGTATGAAGTCCTGGGCAAATGTCCAGAAGTATTCCAGGAGGGCCTGGGCAGAATAAAAAGCGACAAGGCTCAGACCTGAGTAGGCCCAGATATTTCAGAGCATGGCCTGTTCCTTACGTCTTACTTGTCAAGGTTGATGCAGAGCTGCAGCACCTAGAGGATCTGGGAATCATCTGCCCAGTACAATTTGCAGAGCGGGCTGCACTCCTGGTACCGGTTATGAAGCCAAAACAAGTCTGTTCGATTCTGTGCGGGCTACAATCTAACAGTGAACAGGCTCCCTGCCTGGGACGTTACCCTGTGCCTAAGGTAGAAGGCTTATAGGTGAAACTGGCTGTAAAGTGCTCCTTTACAAAGTTTTATATGGCCCATGCTTATCTGCAGTTGGAACTGGACTCTGCATCATGAAAGTACGCAACTATACGCACCCACAGAGGATTTTTCAAGTACACTCACCTCCCATTCGGGGTCTCGTCAGCTCCTGTGATCTTTCAAAGGGTGATGGAAGGCATACTTCAGCGACTGCCAAATGTAGATGTGCTCATTATGGGGACCAGTGGCAAGGAGCACCTGGGCAACCTGGAGGAAGTGTTCAGATGGCTCAACCAGTTTGGCGCCCATCTGAAAAGAAACAAATGCATTTTCGGGGAAAAAGCGGTGCTGTACTTGGGGTACAGTCTGGACATATATGGCCTACACCCGATGGAGAAGATTCAGGCCATAAAAGGGGCCCCAACTCCGAGGAATGCCTCAGATCTGCAATTATTCTTAGGCCTTGTGAATTACTATAAAAATTCATTTCAAATTGGGCCATTCTATTGGCACCCCTTCACCTATGGTTAAAAAGAAAATGAAAGTGGGCTTGGAGTGCCCTACAGAAAGAAGCTTCCACTGGGGTGAAGAGGCATTTGTCCTCTCAACTCCTCACCCACTAAGACCCATCTTAACCACTTGTCCTTACTTGTGATGCCTCCCCCTATGGCATCGAGGTGATGCTGGCCCATAGATGAGATGATGGTACGAAGCGCTCAATTGCGTTCACAGCAAGAACACTGGCAGATGCAGAGCACCGTTATGCTCAAATAGAAAAGGAAGGCTTGGTGGTGGTATTTGTGGTCAATAAATTCAATCAGTATGTCTACGGGTGACACTTCTCCATCATTACAGAGCACAAGCCTCTGCTGAGCCTCTTTAAGAGGACAATAGAATAGGCCCAGGTTCAGTACTGCCCACTCTTGCTCGCAGCATATGAGTATTTTTTTCAACATTGCCCAGATAGCCCATGCTGACAACTTAGTCCCCATCTCCACCAGTGGTGGATGAAGCCGTGGCAACTCTGAATTTTATGGACATACTGCTGGTGACGGCCATTCAGATACAAGCAAGGATCCCAAATTGGCAAAGCTCCGCCACATGTTATTATACGGCCGAATACAGGGGACTCCCGCAGCAGCCCTACAGCCCCATACCCACAAACTTCAAGAATTGAGTGCGGAAGATGGTATCCTCCTGTGGGGCGTTTGTGTCCTATGTGGGTCACCCTACCACTAGGTCAGAAGTCACTTCTAAAGAACCTTCACATTGGTCACCCGGGCATCTCAAAAATGAAGATGCTGGCTAGAAGTTACATCTCATGGCCTGGAATTGACGGAGACATCGAGCAAGTCATGCTTAGTTGTCCAACGTATCTGGATGATCAAAAACCTCCCCTACAGCCTCCTTTCAACACTAGGAATAGCCAGGGCCATCCTGGGTAAGACTGATTGCTGATTTATGGAGTTTATGTTTCTTATCGTTGTGGACACTCACTCCAAATGGTTCAACGTCGACAAAATGGGCCTGAATACATAAAGTGCCACCATCGAAAAGTTGAGGTGCTCATTCAGCACCCCCTGACCGACAATGTAACGCTGTTCACAAGCGAAGGGTTTGTCACATTCACGAAGCTGGGTGGAATCAAACACATGAGAAACGCCCCATAGCATCCGTCATCCAACGGCCTAGCTGAACCGAAGGATCAACATTTAAAAGAGGCATGAGGAAGCAGATTGTGGGCTTTCTGAACACATGAGTGGCGAGATTCCTTGTTGATTGCAGGATAACGTACGTGACAACAGGTGTGGCAGACTTGGAGCTGCTGAGAGGCTAATGCTTCAGGACCTGGTTAAGCCTGACTTTCCCAAACCTGGGTGGAAAAGTAGAACTACAGCAGGATGCGCAGAGATGGTACCGTGACCAGCAGATGCAAGGACGGTGTTTCTACCTGGGAGCCACGATCAACACCTGCAATTTTGAAGATGCACTCTGGCTCCCAGGATCAGAATGGAGAAAACAGTGCCCATCTCATTCAAGTTCAAAATTCAAAGGAAGACCCTATGTAAGTACGTGGACAGCTTAAAGAAACAAGAGCCTGTTCTACAAGATACGTGACGGGGGACATGGATACCTTCGCCTTGAAAGGGAGCACCCCTCAGCCAGGGAGTGCATCCAACTGTGGCCCAAAGGCAGACCACCAGGACGAAGATAACTCTGATTCAGAAAAGGGCAGCACAGTTGCACAGTGGATAGCACAGCTACCTCACAGCGCTGAGGACGAGGGTTCAATCCTGGCCCTGGGTCACTGTCCGTGTGGAATTTGCACATTCTCCCTGTGTGTGCATGGGTCTCACCCCCACAACCCAGAGATGTGCAGGGTAGATGAAGTGGCCACACTAAATTGGTCCTTAATTGGAAAAAAGAAGAATTGGGTACTCTAAATATATTTTAAAAATCTCTGGCTCATAAATGGACACAGAGGCGTCCAGGCAGATGGACGATATTGTGTCCAGGGGCCAAGTTCCTGGCAATAGCCCTTCGGAGGTCGTCCAGCAAAAGATGATCAACCAACCATTACATGGCATCCAACCCAGACCCGCCGCAGGTAGAGGCTCAGCCATGAAGGGCCTGTTCTGTGCTGTATTGTTCTATGTTCTATGTACGAAGCGGTGCAGACGACGTCCTCAGATGGTTGCAGAGGGGGAACTATCGAACTTGGGAGGGGAAGGGTTTCATAACCTCAACAAGGCCCACAGGAAGCAATTGATCTCCCCGTGGTGCTCGTGGAGTTCGCGTTTCCCCAGTAGTGGCAGAGGCCCTCTCTGCTGGGTCTCTGAAAACCCAGCATAAAAGCCAGCAAGATCAGGGACTGGCATGTTGGTTGTCCCAAAGGGAACTGTGATGTGTATGTAGCTAGTGCCATGGGCAGACTTTATGTTGTTATGGGAGCGGCGGTTTCAGAACCCCAAAATGTACCATGGAGTTCAACCAACCTCTCCCTTTAATGGATTGTTGTTTTTGAAGCACACGGCTTGTTCCTCGCGTGTGGTACGACAATTATGGACATGTGGATTTTTAAACACAAGACACTGTTTATTCCATGAATTCAACTTAACCTTCTTAAATAAACATTGGATCACTTAACACCCCTTACTTAAAACAATACAACACTAAATAATCCCTCAAAATGTTCCTTCAAACCTCCAAAAGACTTAACACTTATAAACAGAAACACATCAGGTTAAAGACATTACTATCATGAGTTTAAATCACCCAAATAATTCAGAGATAGTCTTTCATGGCAGAGATCACAACAAATCCAGCTCCCTGCAAAACACAGACACACCCAAGCTCTTTTCTCAAAACTGGCTTTCTCCTTTCAAAACCTCTCACAGCAAACCAGCCAGGCACTTTTCAGCTGCTTTCTCAAACTGAAACCAAAACACAGCAAAATGGCTGAGCTAAAAATCCAGCTCCACCCACACTCTGACATCATTTCAGTAATATGAGCTGCTCAATTTCTTAAAGGTACATTTCTTAAACATCCATTTCTTAAAGGTACTCTCACATGACAATGTTTACTCAAATAAATATTTGTGATTCCTACCGTTGGCTTCCTTGAGCATTAAAAAAATCATGGAATCTCATGGCTTTATTCCCTTATTAAGCACCTTGACTCTCAAGCTTTATCCTTGAAACCAAATGTTATTAGTTCCTAACTGGGTCTCCCCAGTGTCCTGGAGTCTGGCCAAAGATCACAACACTCGTAACTTTATTTACGATTGACATGGGTTTCCTATGATGCAAGTTGGTGTCAGGCATTCTTTTAACTGTCAGAACAGATGTGCAGAAGGTTCTATGGTAAACTGATGCCTGCAGAACCAATTTTCCCGACATTGCAAGGTGGTGTGTTGGAGATGGCTGTTGGCAATATGGTGAATCTTGCCAAATTGGTGTTTTGCACCCCGATGATCCCCTGAGTAGACCTGCTTTTATCTTGTTCCATTTTCAGCCTAAAGTGACGTAATTCGAGTATTTTCAAAATAACCCAAACATCGGGATAGCAATGAATTGCCAAAAGATTTTAGTAAGAATGATTCCACGACTTCAATATTTCACAAACAATTCAAATCATCCGTTCTGCAAACATGGAAAAGAAACTTTGAATTGTAGTTGGAGAAAAAGTACTGTAGAAAAATCTGTGTACTGAATATCAGTCGAAAATATGTTTTGCTGTTAATAATAGGAACGACTGTTTTTTTTAATTCTGTTCCTTTAAATTGGGACTTTGAAAAACCCACCTGTAATGTCTGTTCACAATGATTGGGAATTCCATCGAGCAGACTTCAGAAATGTTAATTTAATAGGTTGAAAAAAGCCCCGATTAGCTGCCCACTGCATGAATAATTATGTTCTCATTTATTATCAGTGTTGCATAATTTGGATATGCAAATTGAAAAGGAATATCAGTGAGACACATTTTCATTAAGGACTGACTTGCCTGAAGTCCTAAGGTTACCCTGTGGGGAAACATGTGCTAGCTGTTAATGCATTTATCTGAAATTCTTCGCAGTGCTAGTATACCAGGGACGTTAACTCAAAGAGGAATTTCAGATGGACAAGGTATCCTACAGTGTATTTTGTGGATCTCATGTATCAGCTTTGCCTTCTATATTCTCTTCTCATGCTTTGACATGTAATATTATACTGTATTTTTAAAAAATGTGAAACCAAAGTTATCATAGTCATAGTCCAGGACACCACTAAGGTTGAAAAGTGTAAGAATGAATTAATTCTGTTCTATTGTACCCCAATTTCTGAAAGCAGTTTACCTAATTATAGTATTGAATACCAGCGTAGCGCAGGAAGTGATTACATCCCTTTAAAGAGTAATTAGGCAAAATCACGTAAAGCGGAAGAAAAGGTAGTTTCTGGTGGTGATTTAAGATGGAACTTGTCGTGTTTAAGAACAAGGAGGTAAACACTCATTAGAATGTGGATTATTCACCTTTGAGCAGTGAGTCAACCAGATGGAATGAGACTATTAGTCTGTTAAGTGCACGTTACCCCATTACTGATAATGACAGATAATAAGGACAATTGTCTAGGCTTAGATAGATCAGCATTCATTATAAATCTTAAGTGGGAATAATGAGAGCATTGGAGTGCAAGGAGAATGGCACTCTCATTTTCTAGAATTTTTAAAATGTTTTAAGCTTGTATAGATAGTGTTATTCATCATGATTTGTTGCTGTAACATGTGTCAACAGACCCTTTGTCTGATAACTCCAGTAGGTGTCATTGCTCTATATTTTTAACCACATCCTCAGTATTTCATATGTAGATTTATCACAATTAGTGTTCTTTTGAGTTTAAAATAGAATTGCTTCAGCCATGGCTCAGTTGGGAGCACTTGTATGTCTGCATCACAGGGTTCTGGGTTCAGGTCGAACTCCAGGGCTTGAGTACAAAAATCAAAGCTGACACATCAGTGCCATACTGAAGGGAGCACTACACTGTCAGATGTGCCAAATTTCAGATGAGTTGTTAAATCAAGTCGCAACTGCTAGCTCAGGCAGATGTAAAAGTTCCCATGGCACCATTTTGAAGAAGACCAGGGTAGCTATCCCCTGTGTCCTGGCCAATATTTATCCCTGAATTAGCATCATAAAAGCAGATCACCTGGTTATGGTCACATTGTTTCTGAGAGTTTGCGGTGAGCATGTTAGCTGCTGTGCTTCCTACATTACAACAATGACTCCACTGGCAGGTTAGGTGGATTGGCCAGTCTAATCGACCCTTTGGTGTGCAAAGGTTAGGTGGGGTTATGGGGATGGGGTGGGGGGCATGGTCCTAGGTGGAATGCTCTTTATAAAGGTCAGTGCAGACACAATGGGCTGAATGGCCTTCTTCTGCACTGTAGGAATTCTATAAATCTATTCGATGAAAAAAAGCATTTTGGAACACTTGCTGGTCATGAAAAGCACTATATAAATGCAAATCTTTCTTTTGTTTCTTTAGAATTTTCAGCCCTCAAGCCTCGGTGAAAAATTCTATAGCAATTCCTATGTCAGGAATATGACAAATGACATAGTAAATTAGAAAAGCTAGATTGTGATTGTTTAAATTTCACAAAGGTCTTCAGAGAATCCTTAGATAAACAGTAGCTTGAATATTACTGAAAAGAGAGACATGTTGCTGAAGCTTTTTGCCTTTCAGTCATCAGGACGAATGTCAGAATGCCAAGATTCAGGCAACCACAATTTATACTATAAAGAGCAATGGGTGCTGATTGGCGAAGCTGTTGCCATTGAGAAAGAACAGGCGATCTATTGGTTCCCAAACTACTGATAATTCACCATACTCCCTTTGTTTGCAGAGTACTAACCTTGTATATGAATGTGTGTTGCTTCTAGCATGTGCAAATAAGCCATGTTATGAGCTCGACCGATTATCTTAAAATTGGTGGTTAGCGCACTCAGGATTGTCCAGCAAGAACTGCCCAATTGTGGAATCAATTCTAACAGTGACCATTTAATATTAGGTTTTGCACATGCAGAATTGTTGAGTACAGCCTCTACTCTAACTATTACAAACTCGTTGGAAATTTGACATTCTTGACTTTGTGCTCATGAGTGCAAGAAAAAAGGTTTCAACAAAACACACCAATACAATGAAATAGCTAGTGGTGAAGAGGTTGGAACTGGGAATAGGGGGTGTTTTGGATCAGCGCTGAGGGGAATGCTAGATCAGGATAATATCAAATATAAGTAATGGATACTTGGAAGCAGAATTTCTTCAAGCCATGCGCACAAATACAATGATGGCCACTGAGGCGGTGAGATTTTAATACTCGTCATTAAATTACATTGGTCCTAGATATCCCTGTTATTTTTAGGGAGAATGAGGCATAATGGCAGTGTCGGACCGCCCGGAAGGTGCGGAATTCTCCGGAATTCCGGGGGCAAGGCCTGTGCTGGCGGGGTTGGCGCCGTGCCAACCGGCGCCAAAGGGACTTCGCGGGCTGGCGCGAGTTGGCACATGCGCAGGATTGCCGGCTTGTTCTGGCGCATGCGCAGAATCGCTGGCGTGTTTCCTGCACATGCGCGGGGGTTTCTTCTCTGCACTGGCCATGGCGGAGCCTTAAAGAGGCAGGCGCGGAGGGAAAGAGTGCCCCAATGGCACAGGCCTGCCCGCAGATCGGTGGGCCCCAATCGCGGGCCAGGTCACCGTGCCCCCCATCCCCCCGCCCCCAGGCCGGCTCCCTCCCGCGCTTCCCCCTCGAGGACTCCGCAAGCCGCCCTCAAAGCCAGGTCCCGCTGGGATGGACCATGTCTATTTCACGCCGGCGGGACTGGCCGTAAATGGGTGGCCGCTCGGCCCATCGGGGCCCGGAGAATTGCTGGGGGAGGCAGCACGGTGGCGCAGTGGTTAGCATTGCTGCCTCACGGCACCGAGGTCCCAGGTTCAATCCCGGCACTGGGTCACTGTCAGTGTAGAGTTTGCACATTCTCCCCGTGTTTGTGTGGGTTTCGCCCCCACAACCCAAAGATGTGCAAGGTAGGTAGATTGGCCACACTAACTTGCCTTTTAATTGGAAAAAAATTAATTGGGTACTCTAAATTTATTTTAAAAAAGATGGGAACTTGATTTGGACTGTCTGCCTCTGCACCTGGCTTGCAAATAGATTTCATGTTACATCTGAAACAGCTCCATTCTTTGTAGCTGCATCTGTCCTTGGAGTGTTCTGGCCTCCTTCCCCCCCCCCCCCCCCCCACCCCCCACCCCCCCCCCCCCCCCCCACCCCCCACAATGGTAACAAACATCTAAGCTTTGGGACTGCCCGTCACATTTCTTCATTTCAGGCTACGCTGCTCCCTCGTTTCGGGAACCCCCTAGCAGCCACTGCTTCCCGTCATAACTGGTTCACCTCAGTCTGCATGCTTTCCAATTTGAAATTGCTTTATTCAGCGTTTCAGTTGCTTGAGCCAACTGAACCGTCTTGTCCAAGGATATCTTGGGGAGCGATTTAATGGAAATGAAACAGAGTCCCGTGCTGAGCGCATTTAGCCAGGTGTTTTCCGGCGATGGCAGGGCTGAGAAAAACCCTGCTATTAAACCAGATTCTGCTTCATTTCTGGTTCTCAGCAAGGAAGGCCCTGCAAAGGCCACGCTTAGTCCCATTTCCTGAACTAATGAGCACAGTTTGCCAGTGCAGGAAGTGATCATCTCTAGGCCCGTGACTGTGGCCTCCAGACCCCTTTCAAAGCCCAACTCACCAATAATGGGGTCATCAAGCCCCCCCCCCCCCCCCTGTACCCCACCTCATAAGGACAGGCCACCCAAGCCCGATCCCTGGCATGGGCATGATGCCACCTGGGCATCTTGGCACTTCTCCCAGTGGCACCCAGGTGGCACTGCCAGGCTGCAAGACTGGCAGTGCCACAGAGCGTGGGTGGCGTCAGAGTTGCCAGGGTATCACCGCACCCAGAGTCCAACCAACTAGGGGCTCCCAATCACCTAGGAGTCCCAAGTGCCGGTATGAGTGCTAAATGGTGCCCACTCAGGCTCTCTGAGGCGGGGCCTTGGTCCTGGGCACTGGGAAGATGCGGCGTAGACATATTTATGTGAGACTAACTGCTGACTTGAATATGCAAATCTGGATCCCAACCTCAATGGGCGGCATCCAGATTGTGACACCTCACAAGGTCTTGTTAGAGACCAGTAAATCTGATGTGAGGAGACTGGTAAATCTCGTATGAGTCGGGTGAGATGAGACCAATATATCGTGTCCTTGGTTTCTACCAGCAACTTAGTATTTAAGTTGTTGATCTCACAGACCAACTGGTCACGCAGCATGTCACTGAAAGAACTACCAAATTCACATTTATCAAAGTCTGGCTGCGAAAGCAGATACCATTTCAACCGAACCTCTGATGACCATATGAAACTTGTATCCCTGCATAATGATGAAGCATGGGGCGGGGGGGGGTTACAATGGTCCCTCACTTACTGTGCCAATTGATCAAAGGACTTGGAGTCAGAAGCCTCTGAAGATGTTAAACTCTGCATGAGTTTGTATGAGCTTGTGGGCTGCAAAATAGTAAGTAATACTTTTTGTTTCTCTTCTGCTGTCATTGGTACTGAAAAAGTATCTAAGCCTTTCGACGTATTGGCCCCAAATTTCTACCTCCAGATCAAACGGATCAATTTTTCAGAGCAATGGCATCGCTATTTGGCTGCAGCCGACCTTTTACCTTTAAGTACTCTGAGAGGCTCCTCTCCCTCCATCCAAATTTCCAACAAATTCCTTTGATTGGCTTGTTTTATTCGCCAAAGTTTTAGTCGCCAAAGTTATATTACGAGGTGATTGACAAGGCAGTGTTGAAACACAAAAGAGGTTTATTGAACTAAACTGAACTATATACACTGGACAGCATAACTAATGTCATAATATACACACAAGTATATGATGGTGCATAGACAGACACTGACTGACACACTGAAAGACCAATCAACACACAGAACACAGCAGCCAATCACCAGACAGGACATGGCCACTATAAAGCCAGAGGGCACTAATTTTCCCGCTCATTCGGGGTGCAGTCTCTGAGACAGCCAGAGCACGTAATCAGTAACACGAACACCTACCATGTGCTAGCAGTATAGTCTGGTCAGGTTAGCCTCAGGTCTCCAGTCAACCTAACATAGTGTCGACCCACAGTGCAAGTATGTTTAACAGCTCATAGTTAAAAAAAATAGAGTTGTACTTCTACAAGTTTTGGTAGCCTGTCTCTCTTACTGTTCTGGTAAACGCAGTCCTCCCAGACCCAGCATACCCAACACATCAACCAATACACCAGTGTTGTTCACACAACTCCTGGGTTAACTCTGATCAAGCCCCAATGGGCAGAACTGCACCAAAACTCCTTACGTTTACACGCTGTGTCCCCATAGGCTCTAGACCCGTCATGTGGCCCATGAAGTGTTGTCCCTTAAAGGGACCATGCTACCACTGAATTCAGCAACAACAAATAAAGGCTGCCTTAAACAGCAGAATTGAAGAACAGCAGAAGAAACCTGAGGAGACTCTACCTATGTACAGGAAAGCTCAAGGTGAAGCAAGCGAACTTCACAAAGAAAAAAAAAACCTGTTGAAAGATCTTCAAATGCGACAAGAATCCTTCAGGTCAAAGTTTGTTCCACTGGAAAATTACAGAGATGCAAAATTAACTTAACACTGACCAAACTGAGGAAGCAGTGGCAGAGAAGTCGCAGTGCTATTCAAAAATCCAGGAGGAAGTCTAAAGCTACAAGCTGAAAACTGATGAGCCAAAGAATCTGGTGGATGAAAACAAAGACAAAGTTCTGCTGCAGACAACAAAAGAAAAGAGGGAATAAAATCAGAAAATGTAAGGCCAACACTGAAACACAGCCACGAGTAGAAGAAAACCAACAGGATGTGACAGATATTCTGAGAGGGCAAAGGGCAGCACGGTAGCATTGTGGATAGCACAATCGCTTCACAGCTCCAGAGTCCCAGGTTTGATTCCGGCTTGGGTCACTGTCCGTGCGGAGTCTGCACATCCTCCCCGTGTGTGTGTGGGTTTCCACTGGGTGCTCCGGTTTCCTCCCACAGTCCAAAGATGTGCAGGTTAGGTGGATTGGCCATGATAAATTGCCCTTAGTGTCCAAAATTGCCCTCAGTGTTGGGTGGGGTTACTGGGTTATGGGGATAGGGTGGAGATGTGGACCTTGGGTAGGGTGCTCTTTCCAAGAGCCGGTGCAGACTCGATGGGCCGAATGGCCTCCTTCTGCACTGTAAATTCTATAATTCTATGAACCATTGAGCTGACTGAAAAGTTTGCAAAGTGATTTGAGAATAAAAACGCAAACATAAATTTGGCTGAGATTGGTTCTATTTGCGATTCATCCAGTAAGACATGACAGACACCAAGAAAAAGAATATGTGAGTCGACTCTGGTGGTGTAATCTTACCATATTTTTTCAAAATGTCAGGCTCAGGCTGAAACCGGCATGTAGTTCTCCAAGTGCACAGACCACTTTTCACTTCAGACCTTGAGCTTCTCTGCGTAAAACAAAAAATGAGTGGGCAGGTTTACGCCATCACTCTAGCTGCGTACAGCCTGATGGAACCGGCAAGGCTGGCTACACAGCGACTAGGGAACCATCTTTAAAGGGCGCTACAGTCGGAACTGAAGATCAACTCCTCCCACCCACCCACCACTATGGATGCATCATCAATATTTTCTCCCACCCCCCACACACAATCACTGGGGGCTCCAACTGAGAAACTATTGCCGGCAGATCCCCCGTTCATTCGTCCCCGTTCTGTGCCTGTAAGTTCTTCCATCAATGGCCCAGCACTCTTCCCTCTACCACACATAATGGAAACTGCCCATGTGGCTCTCCAGAGGGCCCGTTCATGGCACTGCCCCATGGCACTTCCCCTTGGCATGGGTTGGCACCATGACAATCTGTGCCAGAGGCAAGTGCCAGGAGGCAGTGCCAGGGCATGTCTATCTCCTCCTGGACACTATTCATATCTCAGGTTACCAATGCCATATTTGCAAACTTGAAATCCTCATCAATCACCTCCATTAATGTGCAGCTTATGTACAACCACAAAGAGAAAATTATGGATGTAACTGTGCATGATGCCCAGGGTGTTGCCATGAAGCCAAGCCTCCCTTGAGTTTTTAAAAATAAATTTAGAGTACCCAATTCATTTTTACCAATTAAGGGGCAATTTAGCGTGTTCAATCCACCTACTTTGCACATCTTTGGGTTGTGGGGGCGAAACCCATGCAAACACGGGGAGAATGTGCAAACTCCACACGGACAGTGACCCAGAGCTGGGATCGAAACTGGGACCTCGGCACCGTGAGACTGCAGTGCTACCACTGCGCCACCGTGCTGCCCCCCTTGAGTTTTTCACACATCAAAAGAATGTCAGTGAATGGCTCCTTGGAGACATCTTTGTCACAGATACCTATTGCTCATCTTTAAATCTAATCTTACCATTCATCACAAGTGGGAAGACCACCTGCCAGGCAGAAGGAAAACATAGGTAACAAGGCCTTCAACATCATGAAACTCAACATTCCTTTTACTGCAAAGAAAGAAAAAAAGAAGCAATCACATTCTGTTACTTCAGTAGACTATGCTGGTTCATGGAATATTGGCATATCCAAAAAAAGATTAGATCGGGTTACTGGGTTATGAGGATAGTGTAGAGGCCTGGCCTTAAGTAGGGTCCTCTTTCCAAGAGCCGGTGCAGACTCGATGAGCCGAATGGTCTCCATCTGCTCTGTAAATTCTCTGATTCTATATCTAGATTTGATTTATCATTTTCTTTTACACTTGAGGTACACTCATTATTAATCATCGCAAACATTATAGATTGTGCCTACTATGCCTTGTCAAAGTCATTAGTAAAAGTTGCAAACAGCAATGTTTCTGACTCCATACCCTGTGAAACTGCTGGCAATTGGTCCCCACCTAGAAACACTACCACCTTTGTTTATTTTTTCACATGGTGTGGGCATGCTGGTTAGGCCAGTATTTATTGCACACTCTAATTGCCCTTGGCAAGGTGATGGTGAGCAGACTTCCTGAACTCTCGCATTCCTTGTGGTGTAGGAACACCCATAGTGCTGTTAGGGTGGCAATTTCAGCATTTTGACTCAGCAACATTGAAGGAACGGTGCTATATTTCCAAGTCAGAATGGTGAGTGGCATGGAGGGAAAATTCCAGGTGGTGGTATTCCCACGCATCTGCTGCCCTTGTCCTGCGGCAGAGGACGCAGGTTTGAAGGGGCTTTTGAAGGAGTCTTGGTGAGCTGTTGCAGTGCTTCTTGTAGATGATACATACTGCTACTACTGTGTGTCGATGGTGGAGCAAATAAATAATCAGGATGGCGGATGGGGTGTCAATCACGCGGGCTGCTTTTTCCAGGACGGTGACGAGCTTTTTTAAAATAAATTTAGAGTACCCAAATATCTTTTTTTTCCAATCAAGGGGCAATTTAGCATGGCCAATCCACCTAACCTGCACATCTTTGGATTGTGGGGGTGAAACCCACGCAGGCATGGGGAGAATGTGCAAACTCCACACAGACAGTGAACCAGGGCCCTCAGCGCTGCAGTCCCAGTGCTAACCACTGTGCTACATGCTCCCCCCCCCTCCCCCCCCACCCCCTCCAGCTGCACTCATCCAGGCAAGTGGAGCATATTTCATCACACTCCTGCCTTGTGGATGATAGACGGGCTTTGGGGAGTTAGAAGGCGAGTTAATCGCTGCCATATTCCGAGCCTTTGATCTGCTCTTGGAGACACAATATTTATTTAGCTGCCCCAATTCAATTTCTGGTCAATGGTTATTCTCAGGATGTTGATAGTGGGGGATTCAGTGATGGTCAAGGGTGGTGGTTGGATTTTGTCTTTGTTGGAGATGTTCATTGCCTGGCACTTGTGTGCAGCGAATGCTACTCACCGGTTATCTGCCCAAGCTTAACTACTGCCCAGGTCTTGTTGCATGAATCACATTCCTGCGAGATGAACAGAGATCTGAGGGGCTCAGCAAGTGATGTGGCTTGTGCTACTATCCTGGAATACCTGGACCTCCACAATTATCTTAATTTCACTGGTTTTGAGTGAAATGTGTCTGTGAGATCAGGCATAGCTATGAGCCTGTAGATAGACCTCCAGGTTCATTTCTACATAAATGCTATCCAGAAAATTCAGGTCATAGATCATAGAACTTACAGTGCAGAAGGAGGCCATTCGGCCCATCGGGTCTGCACCGGCTCTTGGAAAGAGCACCCTACCTAAGGTCAACACCTCCACCCTATCCCAATAACCCAGTAACCCCACCCAACACTAAGGGCAATTTTGGACACTAAGGTCAATTTATCATGGCCAATCCACCTAACCTGCACATCTTTGAACTGTGGGAGGAAACCGGAGCACCCGGAGGAAACCCACGCACACACGGGGAGGATGTGCAGACTCCACACTGTGATGTGGAGATGCCGGCGTTGGACTGGGGTGAGCACAGTAAGAAGTCTTACAACACCAGGTTAAAGACCAACAGGTTTGTTTCAAACACGACCTTTCGGAGCGCAGCTCCTTCCTCAGGTGAATGGAGAGGTATGTTCCAGAAACATTTATATAGACAAAGTCAGAGATGCTGGGCAATGCTTGGAATGCGAGCATTTGCAGGTAATCAAATCATTACAGATCCAGGGAGAGGGATAATCACAGACTCCACACAGACAGTGACCCAAGCCGGAATCGAACCCTGGACCCTGGAGCTGTGAAGCCATTGTGCTATCCACAATGCTACCGTGCTGCCCAGGATCGAAAACCATGACCAGAGAGTACACAGAATCTGATCAAATTCAGGAAAAGCACTGCAATAATCCTCTTAAATATTTTGTTCCTATTAGTATGGCAGCACAAAATTCATTTGGAAGAAATGTTCCTGTGTTTTTTTAGAACCAGAATAAAAGGCGTATAAAAGTAATTATCATAAATAACCTCATCATTGGTGACAGTGTAAACTGTGAAGAAGGAGCTCAATAGGTTAATGTAGAGATGAGAATGTTACTGTAATTATTCCCACTCACCATTATTTAATATATTTTGCAGAAATGTTACTTATAATACAATTACATTGCTCCCAACTCAACTGAAATCCTGGGACCAAGGCTAAATAAATTGCTTCAAGCCTTACTTATGCATTGCTCTCAGTACTTACACAGCTATTGTAATCTCACTGCAGGGAGAAGGCATTTTCACCCTCCCATTTGTACTATTATGCACTTTTGCACATTAAGCAGGTCACAGATGCATTGTTTACCAGGACAAAACTCTTCTGTTCTGCCGTGGAACGCTGGCAGCAGGAATACAGGATACATTCCTTTTTTTCCTTATCACTGGGTTCCCCATGAAGCTCAAGTGACCAGCAAGCCCCTGTCCACGAGGCTATTAACTGCAGGCTCCTCCACTCGGTCAAATTGCACGCAGCCAGATTTTATCAACAGCTGATAATAGCCAAAGTATTGGACTCTTCATCTTATCTCTTCGCCTTGCTTCAAAATCTATTCCAGTTTATCATTTTCCATCTTAGATTTCCCCCACCTCCGCCTTTTCCCACCTAGGCTCTCACTTTTTTTTGCTCTTCCTGACAGTTATACCCTTTCCCTCCCACTCTTTACTCCCCCTACCTATGGGTAAGCTGTCCTCTCCATCTCCTCTGCATTTAATTTCAACTTTTGCAATTTGGTCATTCGTTCCACGACATTTATCGGATATCTTTACTTTATATTGTGCTTCCTAACTTTTCCAAAAGTAGGGCTTGCACTATTGTTATTTCGGAGATAATGCTGTCACCACAGACATTTCTTTGCAAAAATGGGCTACATTTAGGCTACATTGCATGCAGAAGGACCTCTTTGAGTTGTGATCTCTGTGCCACTGTATGTGCAAGTTTGTAATATCACTCACTGGATCAATTTACATATTGGCAATGAGAGTTGCAAATTACATTATTTTCTTCAATTGAAATAACTAAAAATGAAATGTCCTCATTTTATGAAGTGCAGCATGGGCAGGATGCTAGTTAGAGCTCAGTGGGGTGTTGAAAGTAAATCACTCGCTCAGCTGGTGACATAGGGCTGCCCCCCGCCCTGCCCGCCGCAAAAACGACACGGGCGAGCCGCGTACAATGGAGAACTCTATTGACCTCAGGTGAAATTGGCGAGATTCTCCTTTCGCCAGGCGGACGCAGCTGGAGAATCCCGCCCATATTAAACTACATTGTCACTTTTATGTTCCTCCATTTTGAAAGAAAGACACGCATTTATATAATAGACACGATTTATTGGCCTTGTTGTGCCCAACTTGGTGTTGCAATGAGGCTAGTGAATCTCGTAAGAGGCCCGCGACACTTGATGTCTCGCGAGATTCACCCGAACCCTGGAAGACGTTGTGATAGGGATATCACCTGTGCTGCGCGAGATTCAGATTAGCATATTTAAATGAACCATTATGCTCATTTAAATATGCAAGCGCCGGATTCTCCCGGTGCCCAGGAACTAACAGCCGTGTCTACGAGACCTCGCCAGGGTGCCATTTAGTACTGGCCCACACAAACATGGACCAGGTGTAACGGCACCTAGGGATCACCCATTGTAGACTACAGGGGTTGGTTGGGGACAGGGCAGTGTCGCACCCTGGCTCTCCCATTGGCACCCAGGCACCTTTGCACTGCCAGGCTGGCACTGCCAAGGTGCCTGGGTGACACTTCCAGGCTGGCAAGGGAACTGCTAGAGTGCCTGGGTGTCAGTGCCTGGGCGCCAAGGTGGCACTGCCTAGGGCCTGGGCCTGAAGGGGGGCCATGTCCATGAAAGGGAGGGATGAGAGGGGTGAAGAGTGGATATGACGCGTCCTCATAAAGGTTGGGCGGGTTGAAGGATAGGGATCCAGAGAGGGGGGGAGAGCCTGAAAAGGGGGTTCCCTCTGTGACCCCAGAAGGGTGGGGTTATGCCCATGTGTGCGGGGAGTGACATTGCCCGTGGGGGTGGGGGTGGGGGTTGGCTGTGGGGACCTCACTTAGAGATCAGGGAACCTTTTAAAAGTTGCAGCCAGATCTCTGAGGAGCCAGTCGCACCAGCGGGTTAAGGTCCCCAGTGTTGAAAAAGTGTGGGCTAACCCGAACCCTAACCCTAATTTCTTTATCTATCTATGTGGGCTTGACTGGAGAGAAACCTCGAGGCTCAAAATGTGGCTCTCACCCAAAAATCTGGCGAGAAACATCCCGCCAAACTCACCCGAAGTGACACTTAGGGTGGGATTCTACGGCCGCGCTCACCCGGCATCCGGAAATTCCTGCCCGAGGTCAATGGACCTTTACATGGTCCTTGTCCCACCCGTGGTGATCTTGCAGCGGGGGGAGTGGGCGGAAGAATCTAACCCTTAAAGATTTTTTGGCTGAATGTCACCCAATGCCTTTGATGATCTCAGAAAGTTCCAAAGTGCTTTATATTCAGTAAGATACTTTATTGAATAGTAGTCACTGCCATACTGTAGCAAACACCAAGGCCAAATTTGCACATTGCAAACTCCCAAAAAAGAGTATTTTGACAATGACCAGAGAATCCAATTCAGTTATATTGACTGAGGGACAAGTGTTGACCAGGACTTCAGGGAGAAGTCCCCCACTTATCTTTGTAATAATGCTATGGGACCTTTTACATCCACCTGAGAGCAGGCAGGGCTTCAGTTCAACCTCTGATCTGAAATGCGTACTCTCTCAGCATTGCACTGGAGTGTCAACCAAGACTTATGTGTTGAATTTTGGATTCAGATCCCGTTCTAACTTCGCGGACATCTTTAGGAGGTTGCCTTACTTAAAAGTTGGCAGTCCATGGAATACAACTGTGTTCAGTATTAAACTGATTTAAGACTTGCCGGGAAAATCCAGGCCACTTTGTAAAGTGGCAGTCTGTTTGGTTAATTTTGGCACTGATGAGGTTTTCTCAAGACCTCTCATCGTAGCTTGCAACCCTGCTGCAACCCTAAATAAATAATATTTTCAAGATCTTTGTCTCTGCCACCAATGTTTCAGTGGGGTGATCGGCAAAACTCCACAAAGAGAAAACCTCTAAGTGAAGGGTTGGGGTGGGCAGCTCTGACAGTGTCCCAACTTGTGATAAATGTCAAGACAGAACAAATGGTGTGGATTCCTAAAAGAACTGGGTCTTCCCAGAATTCTGGCCAAAGGCAGATTATACACCTGCTCCTTGCCAGATTGGAATCTGAGTTTTAATATTTAGTAGCTGGAAGCAGAGCTCACTTCACACAAATGTGTATCTGTACAAATATAATCCCGGACCAGACCCCAACATCTGCTAGGATACTGACAAGAACCCCAGCTCTTTTTTTAAATTTGTAAAACTGAGAGGAAAGGATACTTCATTCCAGGAGTGACACCACACACAAATAGGGGTGTGCTTTATTAAAACAAACTGTACTATTAATACATTATTAAACTACCTTGATTACCAGTTATCAATGCCTAACAATAAAATGATAGGAACCACTTTAGCTTCTGGCTGATACCTTCTTTCTCTCCAATCAAACAAAACCCATCACAGGTCAAAATACGCTTATAAATAAAGTTAGCAAACATAGGATTACTTGCCAGCCTCTAGATCCTGGCTGGGATTCTCCGACCCCGCATCGGGTCAGAGAACCCCCGGGGGAACTCGGGAATCGGGCCCCGCTGCCCTGACGGCGGCTTCCCGATTCTCACCCTCCGATTCTCGGGCGCCCGCGGGATTCCCGCTGCACCAGTCGGGGGCCATTAAAAGTGCCCCCCCCCCCAGCAATTCTCCGGTCCTCAACGGGCTGAGTGGCCGCCGGGTTCGGCCGAGTCCCGCCGGCGTGGGTTACTCATGTCCCACATGGCGGGACCTGGAAGCTGTGTCTGTGGGGGTCGTCCTGGAGGGGATGCGGGGGGGATCTGACCCAAGGGGCTCCCCCCCCCACGGTGGCCTGGCCTGCGATCGGGGCCTACCGATCGGCGGGAGAGCTGTTTCCGTGGGGGCGTATGTTCCTCTGCTGTGGGCCACTGTCAGGCTCCGCCATATTGACCGGGGGCTGGAGTGGAGAAGGGAACCCTTGCGCATGCGTGGAATCACACTGGCCATTCCGTGCATGCGCAAACTCAGGGTCGTCTGTTCGCGCTCGCTGGAGCTGCGGGGAACACTCTGTGCTGACCTAGCACCCTAGGAAGGGGAGCATTCCTGATTATCAAGGATGCCGCAGTGGTTGCCGTCACTTTTCACGCCGGCATGGGGACATAGCCGCATTATTGGGGAATCCCGCCCAAAGAGTTCTTTGAAAGACTGCTTGAAGAGACAGAGGGAGAAATCATTCCAGTAAACAGTCTTCTGATCTCTGTCTGTCAGAGAATCTGAATCTGACAGCTTTCTGAAAAAGCTGTTGTTCAGCTTTTAGCTTTCAGAAAACTAACTGCTACCCGTTGCTACAGACCTGGGCCGGGATTCTCCCCTACCGGGCGGGGCGGGGGATCCTGGCGTATTGTAGTGGCGTCAACCACTCCGTTATCGGGCCTCCCCAAAGGTGCGGAATTCTCTGAACATTTAGGGACTAAGCCCTCACATTCAGGGGCTAGGCCCGCGCCGGATTGGTTGCTGCTCCGCCGACAGGCGCGAACGGCCTTTGGCGCTGATGTGACCATCAATTCACAAGACACGTGATTGGAAGTGAACAGTGGTTTTAATAATCTTACAACAGAGCCTGCCTGCGACGAAATGAACTGGCAGCAGGCTCACGACTGCAGAGCTTTATACTTCCGGTTAGTGGGACGAGCCATGGGCGGAGCCATGGGCAGAGCCAAGGGTGGAGCCCAGTACAAACTCCTCATCTCCCCGTATGGGCAGAGCCGTGCAACGGCTCATATACAGAGCCCACAAGGACACAATACATACAATGGAACACAGTGTGAATTACTAGGTTTATAATTCACCACATTCACCCCCTGTAAAAAAAATCAAGTCCGGCAGGGGTGATGGGTCTACAAATTGAGCCGGTCCGGTGGCCGAGTCGTCCTTTGGAATCGGCGAAGCACCGGGGTTGCAGCCTCTTCTGGTGGCTGGGTGGTGGCGGTCGGTGAGGGTACGATGGTGGACTCCGGGGGTGATTCGGTCCGAGCTTCGTACCCTACTGGTTTGACTGGTGACGGGGAGTGCCGGAAAACCATAGGCGCGGGGGCGCGGAGCACAGGCAGTGAACCTGTAGGAGCGGGGGCGCAGGGCGCGGAGGGTTGTGCGTGGTGTAGTGTGAGGGGTACCTCGGCGATAGTAGTGGTGGGATTGGATCCTGTAGGCGCCAGATCCCGGAGGGAAACAGTGTCCTGACGGCCGTCAGGGTATTTGATGAAAGCGTATTGAGTGTTGGAGTGGAGTAGGAGCACTCTTTCTACGAGTGGGTCAGTTTTGTGTGCCCGGACGTGCTTCCGGAGGAGAACTGGGCCTGGTGTCTTCAACCATGCTGAGAGCGAAACCCCCGTGGTAGTGCCCCTAGAAAAAACAAATAGCCGTTCGTGAGGGGTCTGGTTGGTGGCTGTATATAGGAGGGACCTAATAGCGTGGAGCGTGTCGGGGAGGACCTCCTGCCAATGGGAGGTTGGGAGATTCCTGGACCGGAGGGTCAGTAGGATGGTCTTCCAGACCGTCGCGTTCTCCCTCTCCACCTGCCCGTTCCCCCTGGGGTTGTAGCTGGTAGTCCTGCTCGAGGCGATGCCCTTGTCGAGCAGGTACTGACGCAGCTCGTCGCTCATAAAGGACGAACCTCTGTCGTTATGTACATAGCTGGGGAACCCGAACAGGGTGAAGATACTGTGTAGAGCTCTGATGACTATGTGGGAGGTCATATCGGGGCACGGGATAGCAAAGAGGAAGCGGGAGAACTCGTCGATGACTTTCAGGAAGTACACATTCCGATTGGTCGAGGGGAGTGGCCCTTTGAAATCGATGCTCAGGCGTGCAAAGGGCCGGGAGGCCTTTACCAGATGGGCCCTGTCTGGTCTATAGAAGTGCGGTTTGCACTCCGCACAGATCGGGCAATCCCTGGTGATGGCTTTTACCTCTTCGGTGGAGAAAGGCAGATTTTGGGCTTTGATGTAGTGGGTGAGCCGGGTGACCCCCGGATGGCAGAGGTCATTGTGGATAGCTTTCAATCGTCTTGCGCGCTGGCGCACGTGCCGAGGGACAGGGCATCTGGGGGCTTGTTGAGCTTCCCCGGTCAATACATAATATCGTACTTGTAGGTGGAGAGTTCGACCCTCCACCGTAGGATCTTATCATTTTTAATTTTGCCCCTTTGTGAGTTGTCAAACATGAAGGCAACCGATCTTTGGTCGGTGATGAGGGTGAATCTGCTACCTGCGAGGTAGTGCTTCCAGTGTCGTACAGCTTCCACGATGGCTTGTGCTTCCTTTTCGACTGAGGAGTGTCGAAGTTCCGAAGCGGAGAGGGTTCGGGAGAAAAAGGCAACTGGTCTCCCTGCCTGATTTAGTGTGGCTGCAAGAGCGACCTCTGAGGCATCGCTCTCCACCTGAAGGGGGACGGATGCATCCACCGCTCGCATGGCCGCTTTGGCGACGTCCTCCTTGATGCAGGTGAAGGCCTGGCGAGCCTCATCTGACAGAGGAAATAGTGTGGCCTTAAATAGTGGGCGGGCTTTGTCCACATACTGAGGGACCCACTGGGCATAATAAGAGAAAAATCCCAGGCACCATTTGAGGGCCCTGGGACAATGAGGGAGAGGGAGTTGTAAGCATACGGTCCGGATCGGGGCACAGGACTCCGTTTTCCACGACAAAGCCGAGGATGGCTAGCCTGGTCGTGCGGAAAACGCATTTCTCCGTGTTATACGTGAGGTTGAGTTTCTGGGCAGTCTGGAGAAATCGCTGGAGGTTAGGGTCGTGGTCCTGCTGGTCATAGCTGCAGGTGGTGACGTTGTCCAAGTACGGAAAAGTGGCCTGCAGCCCGTACTGGTCCACCATTCGGTCCATTGCTCGTTGGAACAACGAGACCCTTTCGTGACGCCAAAGGGAACCCGGAGGAAATGGAAGAGGCAGCCATCTGCCTCGAATGCCGTGTAGTGGCGGTTCTCCGGGCGGATTGGGAGCTGGTGGTATGCAGACTTCAGATCCACCGTGGAGAAAATGCAATACTGGGCGATCTGATTCACCATGTCTGCAATCCTGGGTAGGGGGTACGCATCGAGGAGCGTGAACTAATTAATGGTTTGGCTATAGTCCACTACCATTCAGAATTTTTCCCCGGTCTTGACGACCACCACCTGAGTTCTCCAGGGGCTAATACTGGCCTCTATGATCCCCTCATGTAGGAGCCGCTGGACTTCGGCTCTGATAAACACCCTACCTGCAGGCTGTACCGCCTACTGCGAGTGGCTATGGGTTTGCTGTATGGAGTGAGATTGGCAAAGAGTGGAGGGGGTCGATTTTTAGCGTCGCTAGACTGCAGATAGTGAGTGGTGGTAGGGGCCCGCCAAAGCTGAGTGTGAGGTTTTTGAGGTTGCACTGGAAGTTGAGTCCCAGTAAGAGTGGGGCGCAGAGTTCAGGGAGTACGTATAGCTGGAAGTTCAAGTAGCTGGCGCCCTGAATCGTTAGGGTTGCGACGGTGCGCCCTTGGAGGTGAACAGAGTGTGAGCCCGAGGCGAGGGAGATAGTTTGCCTTGCATGGAAGATAGGGAGCGAACAACGTCTTACCAGATCTGGGTGTATGAAGCTCTCGGTGCTCCCGGAGTCGAAGAGGTACGGTGTACTGTACCCGTTGATTTTAACGGTCATCATCGAGTTGCCGAGGTGTTTCGGATGTGACCGCGCTGAGTTGCGGGTAGTCGGCGGCTCGATCAGCTGTGCTGGAGTAGCCCCGTGATGACTGTCCGCTGAGGTCGTAGTCTTCGAGGTGAGTTTCAGTGTTTGAAGAGGATGGATCCCAAGATGGCCGCCCCCGTGGATCACACGTGGCGGGCCGCGAGGAAGATTGCGTCCAAGATGGCGGCCCCAATGGGTCGCAAGTGGCCGGCCGCGTGGAGGAAGATTGCCAAGATGGCGGCCCCCATGTGTCACACGTGTCGGGTGGGGGCAGAGTCGGCATACAGGCCGCAGCATTTCGGGCCTGCGAGTTTTGGAAACAAGTGCTCTGGGCTGCGGGAGAGTTTGGAGAGGGGGATCTCTTTGCCAGGCAGACCCGGGCATAGTGTCCTTTGTGACCGCAGCTGCTGCAGTTCGCGTAGCAGGCCGGGCAGTGCTGCCGTGGGTGTTGGGGCTGCCCACAAAAATGGCACACTGGGGCTGCGTAGCGGGTGGGTGGCCGCACGGCGCAGGCCTGGGCCAGTCGCTGGTCGGGGCCCCAGGATGGGGTCGCTTGGTCCGCGGGGAACGAGGTGAGGCTGCGGAACGAGACTCCATGGTTGTAGCTAACTCTACAGTGTCCTCCAAGTTCTGGGCCCCTTTTTCACGCAACCGCTGGCACACATAGTTTGACCTGAGCCCTGCCACGTACACATCTCGGACAGCAACCTCCATATGCTGGGTGGCTGATACAGCTTGATAATTACAGTCCCGAGCTAAAGTCTTTAAATCGCGCAGGAATTCGTCCAGCAACTCCGCGGGGCGCTGACGGAGGGTCGTAAAAATGTGGTGCGCATAGAACTCAGTGATGGGCCTCACGTACATTCGATCGAGCATGGCCAGGGCCTCCATATACGAGGTAGTACTGTTAAGTTGAGTAGAAATACGGTGGCTCACCCTTGCGTGCAGTAGACTGAGTTTCTGCTCCTCCATAGTTTCTGAAGTGATTGATTCAGCCAGGTAGGCCTTGAAACATCTGAGCCAGTGTAGAAAGATTTTTTTCGCCTCTGCAGCCTGCGGGTCGAGTACTAGTCAGTCAGGTTTGAGGGCTGATTCCATAGTAGTTTTCTTCAAGTTTCCTAAGATTATTAAATTGATGTGACCATCAATTCACAAGACACGTGATTGGAAGTGAACAGTGGTTTTAATAATCTTACAACAGAGCCTGCCTGTGACGAGATGAACTGGCAGCAGGCTCAGGACTGCAGAGCTTTATACTTCCGGTTAGTGGGAGGAGCCATGGGTGGAGCCAAGGGTGGAGCCCAGTACAAACTCCTCATCTCCCCCTATGGGCAGAGCCGCGTAACGGCTCGTATACAGAGCCCACAAGGACACAATACATACAATGGAACACAGTGTGAATTACTCGGTTTATAATTCACCACAGGCGCCCCGCCAGCTGGGGCCAAAAGGCCTTCGCCGGCCGGCGGAAGTCCACGCATGCGCCGATGCGTCAGCGGGTGCTGACATCATCCCGGCGCATGCGCAGGGGATGGGGTCTCTTCCGCCCCTGCCATGGTGAAGGCCATGGCGGGGTGGAAGAAAAAAAGAGTGCCCCTACGGCACAGGCTGGTCCGCTGATCGGTGGGCCCCGATCGCGGGCCAGGCTACCGAGGGGGCACCACCCTGGGGTCAGATCGCCCCGCGCCCCCCGCCCCCCCAGGGCCCCGGAGCCCACCCACGCCACCAATCCCGCAGGCACCAGAGGTGTTTTGATTCCCGCCGGCGGGAGAAGCCTGTCAGCGGCGGGACTTCGGCCCATCGCGAATTGCCGCCGGGGGCCCGCCTAACGGCGCGGCGCGATTCCTGCTGCAGCCGATTCCCGGGTGGCGGAGAATTCGGACCACGGCGGGGGCGGGATTGACACCAGCCGCTGGTGATTCTCCGACCCCTCAGGGTGTTGGAGAATTCCGCCCCTGGTTCCTCCCATTAATTGCATTATCTTCATCCCAATCCAATCCCATGACCTACTTACTCACATTTAAACACAATGGATGGGTTTCTCAGTCCGGCAGCGGCAGATTCCTGGTTGAGCATGCCATCCGGATTCTCCGTTTCGCTGGCTGGTCAATGGGGTTTCCCATTATGTGGCAGCCCCAAGCCATTGGGAAACCCCCGGGTTGCCAGCAAAATGTAGCAGCCGGATGACGGAGAATTCAGCCCAATGCCTTTAATTATTTACTCCCCAGGAAATCCCCAGAAATTATAATAAAAATCCCATTAGGCCTTTTTTTGTAAACATAAACATAGCTTGAATGATGATGTCACTTTTACGATATAGAACATAGAACAGTACAGCACAGAACAGGCCCTTCGGCCCTCAATGTTGTGCCGAGCCATGATCACCCTACTCAAACCCACGTATCCACCCTATACCCGTAACCCAACAACCCCCCCCTTAACCTTACTTTAATTAGGACACTACGGGCAATTTAGCATGGCCAATCCACCTAACCCGCACATCTTTGGACTGTGGGAGGAAACCGGAGCACCCGGAGGAAACCCACGCACACAGGGGGAGGACGTGCAGACTCCACACAGACAGTGACCCAGCCGGGAATCGAACTTGGGACCCTGGAGCTGTGAAGCATTTATGCTAACCACCATGCTACCCTGCTGCCCCTAACTTGCACCTTTTGCAGCCAACAAGACTGTCTTTCTTTTAAACTAGGATTTAAAAAAATATTACTGCAGCAGATATATACACAGCATAACCCAAGCTTTTAAAACCATTACTGCACCAGATACATGTAACACAATACGCATATCAACTTCTTACATCCATCACAATACAGCTCTATCACAATACGAGAAGCACAGATTCACAATGATGAGTAATCCACAATATAAATGTAATGTTGCTGATTGCAAAGTAGTCACTGGTCTTGTCACTTGATGACTGTTGCGTTAGAGGTAAAGATTTCCACCACAGTTCTTTTAATTGACTGCAAGATTCAATTTCCTTTTTGCAGCTAACAATTTGATTCAGCAAGCTGTTTCCTGGTTGTGCATTTTGCCGATAAAATCTTGCAGGAAATAGCAGTCAAAGCATTAAATCACAATTGGTTTGCAAACTATAACATAGATTTAATAAATTACTAGATGAGCAGCACAAATGTAGCCCATTGGTATTACGGAGGAGGGTGTTCAGATTAAGTTTGGCAATGCTGAGAAATTTAAATAGTTACAGAATATGCACTGATTGAACTTTTAAGGATCAGTTGGAGTTTGAAATATAAGGTTACAAGATGCAAAGACCACCATGCTCCAGTGGGCAGCAAACCTCTGTGGCATCACATTTTAGTTTATCTTAAATGAACACGTTGAAAGTGCCTCACCAGGTTCGATCCCGGCTCTGGGTCACTGTCCGTGTGGAGTTTGCACATTCTCCCCGTGTTTGCGTGGGTTTCGCCCCCACAACCCAAAGATGTGCAAGGTAGGTGGATTGAAAATGCTAAATTGCCCCTTAATTGGAAAAAATTAATTGGGTACTCTAAAATTAAAAAAAAAGAAAGTGCCTCATTTACATAGAGCAAATAATTTCTGTGTCACAACTGGTGCAAATCAAGACAAAGGACTCTAGATTAGGAGACCCAAGTCAGCCAAAGAAGGACTGAAATGCTGTTTCTTGAATTCCCAGAAAAGATTTGAGAGAGTTTGGGAGGTTGTGATTTACAATGCCTTGGAGCCAACAGGAAGAATGCTGGTAATGCAATTGTGAGACGCGCAGATTGACCAGAGAGCCATGTCAGTATGCACATGTTCCTGATTGCGCAATGGATTGCGCATTGTCAGTGATTTGATGTAACAGGAGTGCCGTACTGCAGCTCGCTATGGTGATGCAATGTGGTAGCTCCAATTCAAGTGTTCTTGTGGGTGTAACTTCTAATCTCTTATTGCTGGAAACACTCAGTAGCTCTGCAGCACTTTTGGAGATTGTAACAGAATTAATGTTTTAGGTTTTTTTTAAAATTTAGATTACCCAATTATTTTTTCCAATTAAAGGGCAATTTAGCGTGGCCAATCCACCTACTCTGCACATTTTTGGGTTGTGGGGGCGAAACCCACGCAGACACGGGGAGAATGTGCAAACTCCACACGGACAGTGACCCAGAGCCGGGATCGAACCTGGGACCGCAGCGCCGTGAGGCAGTTGTGCTAACCACTAGGCCACCGTGCTGCCCTATTAATGTTTTAGGTTGACGAACCTTCGCCTCAACTAAGTTCTGATGAAAGGTCTGAAATGTTGGACAGCATTTTACGGGTGAAGGCAGACGGCTCACCACGTGCCTCAACAGCCCCCACCCCCTTCATTGCCTACTTGTGACAATAAAGATGATAAACCCCCAGAAGCAAAGCTAGCATGGAGCCAACTTACCCCACACCAGCCCACCCCAAAGCCATAAAATGCTGCGCGCAGGCTATTGACGCTGCCAGTGGGTCTTGCGCCCCTCACAAGGGAGGAAGGCCCACTTTTGGGAGGTGCCAAGAGCTCATGAATGGGCAGTGCCAGGACTGCAAGCATGCGCAAGAAGAAGGCCCATGGCTGGAGCTAGATAGGTCTGGGGTACAGAGTTGGGAGGGTTTACGTAGTTTAGGCAGGGGGCCTGGGGAGGTTTACTGAGCAACCAGATAGGAAGAAAGGAAGGATACCAGCTTGGCGGATCTCTCCCCCCGTCACCCCCCATGAGCAAAGGGCACACCCAAGAGCTAGATAATGCCCCCTTCCCTCTTTCCCATTTAAATAGTTTTTAACAACGGCTACCCACTCCTCCCACCTGCCCACATTAACTGTATTATGGCATGGGGCAGGGTATTATTGGGCTCAATTGGCATGTTAAAAATCTCAATTGACCCTTAATTATTTTTGTAAAAATGATGGCCGGTCATTTCAGCAGGAAATATGTCATGGTGGTGTGTGCCATGTCTATCTCCTTCCTCCCTCTGTTTGGTTAAAACAAACAGGTCTGTAGGAGTTTAGCTCTTCCCCATTTTCCAACTTTACTCACAATTGCAAACGGTGTCATATTTGTTAGACTAAAATAGTTTTATTCTTCCTCTCGGCTCTGCATGTGAACAATTTCCACTAACTTTGGATTACTAGCAGTAAATTAAAATGCTGCCTGAAGGAACTTGCGGTGTCTGGCAATAAATATTTGGGCCTTTAACAGTCTGAAATAACTCGGTGCTAGTATGCTAGCAAATCATCCTGTCTTTTGATTTCTATTGACTTTTCAGTGGTGGTAATTGCTGATTAGTCTTGGGAGTTGCTGGAGAATTTGACTGACTTTTTTTAATAGTAATTCATCTATTTTACAGCACCGAGCATTAATTTAAACACACTTTCTTCTATCTGAATTTTGCATTTCATACATGAAATTGGCTCAACTACAGAAAAACCTTGTATGCTAGTCATGTTCTTTATGATTACTCTTTTTATCCGTTCCTTTGGCCGGAACATCTATTTCAGAATATTATTAAACACAGATTTTTATGCCATCATGTCGCTGGAAGTGCACATTACAGAGACACTTACATGCTGTCGTATCACTTTGCTGAAACCTGAAGGCGTTCATGACCTGAATTTTAAAATCAAATCAAACACAAATCTTCAGCTAAGTCCAATTAAAAGAGTCAGTTTCTCAACTGAGCGGGGTGCGCGTGGTGGGGGTGGCAGCCAGGTTGATTTTTGACTTTGTGAGATATCTTAAAACAGGTGACAGCAAATCAACAGCCTGTTTTACATCTCCACTGATATTCATTTCCATGTTAAACACCCATCTCACTCGTCCATTTTATTCTGTCACACAAAGTCAAAATGACCTACCAGACAGGAATTCAGTGGGTAAAAAATAATGGGCCGCGTCGTCGAGATTGCCTGCAATGTGCTCCTGTGAGTGCCACTGCTCACTGAGAGTGCAGAGTTGTCCTAAAACCAATTAATGTTCAGAGACTAGCTGAGCTACACAGATCAGGGAGGGCCTGGGCTGGATCTTAGACATGTGCAGTAGTGAAAACTGTACAATTCTCTAAGTTGAAGCAGGGAAAGCATCAACAATCATTCCTATTCCTGATTCTAATCAGAAAACACAGCTGGAAGTTTGTGAGTGTAGATGAAGAATGAGAACGAAATTGGTATTGGATACAATTGACTAGGCTACCATTGGTGATGTGCCATAATGTAACTGGCATCATTGAAAATATGATACAACAGGGAGCCAGTATTATCAAAAGAAGATGTGGATACAGAGAAAATTGGCTAAGAAAAAATTAACAAAATATAATAAATGTATTAACATTGTCAAAAAGTTCATCAAAAGTTTCAAGAAAGTTAGTGGCCAAAAAATGATCATAGATGTCATTGAAACTTTCAAGATTAATATCAGACTTTTGCCACGTAGGAGTAATTAATTAAGGGATATGGAGATAAGGTGGGATAATGGAATTGAGGTATTGATTAGCAATGATCTAATCAAATGGTGGAGCAGGTTTGACAGGCTGAATGGTCTACTCTAGTTGGAACACCTGGAATTCCTATCTTCCGAATGGTACAGTTAGTAGGTGCATGTTGAACTATGTCAAATCAATCTGGGCTGACGTAGGCAATTTTAACCTGGGTGACAGCAGAGGAACAAATTATATCTCAGCATGCTTGGGCTAAGGTGATGGGTGGGTGAGAATCAGTCAGGATTCTTGACGTAGGCAGTTCGGAGAACTGCTCTCAAAACAAGAGTTCATGGGAGGACGTCAAGTGAACACTGAGCTTAACTTAGTTGGTATGTTTGCCCCATGGTTAAATAACTCGTGATTGCTCACTGCTTGGCTTAACAGAAGCAGAAGGTTACTCACCTGTGGTACCAAAAGGCTGCCAGCACCTAAGAACTATCCAATATGTGGATGGCGTCTTATGAAAATGAAGGGAGAAAATTAGAATTGATTTTTGAGATTTAGCAATGCAAATAAGCTCATTATCATTAATTATGTTTTTCTGTGGCTTTTGTTTCTGAATGGAGTTAAAATTACTGTGTAGGTCTGTAGATGTACTTTTAGCTTCAAACTGCTAAAAAGAAAAGTGCAGGTGGACAACTTTACTCAGACTGTAGTTAGACTAAATATAAGCAAGGTTTTATTTAATATTATAAGCAAAGACTTGTGATCCTGACTCCTGCATTTTACAAACCAAACAGAAACTGTCCTTAAATAATTTATTTCCTGACCATTTACTTCTTCTCTAATCATCCACATGCAAGCAGGATGTAGACGTCAGAGAAGTGGATTTCTTTCTTTCAGTTATCAAAAGGTTTCAAAACAAACTTTCTATTTGATTTGAAGATGATACCACTGGTTTTAATGTCCAACGTTTTAAGTTTCTAAAGCTTACCACACCCTTAGGAGGTCTAATCCACTTATTGGACAATAATAACATTATATAACAAGTCCATCAATACCCTTGATTACCCTAATTTTTTTTACATTCTTCATGTCAGAATCAGAATGGCACAATTGGAAAATTTGTTAGCAAGAAGGATAGACTAAAAGGGCGGCACAAATTACGGTAAATATGGTTTGATTTCTTTCACCATCTTGAGGTCATACTGAAGGAGAATTTCCTCTTAATGCATTTACGCATAAAGGAGCAGAGTAAAACAATCAGGAATAATATGCACTAAACATGAGGGCACTCCATACATTGTCCATTTAATGTAATTGGATGAAAATCAAGGGGGTCTGTTTATGTGATGGTCCATGCCTGATTTTTATTTCAGCTTTGTGTCATATGATCATTTACATCCAAATGTCGCTCGAGTAACATCTGCCTCTATTTTTCCCACCCTTACTGACTATGCAAGCATGCTAAACCTTTCTTATTTTTTTTGTTCAAATAATAGCCTGGAAGTTACTGTCAATGATATCATGATATGTCTGCTTAAGACTCTAAACAAGTTCTTCTACCCATGATTTTACAGGAGGCATTGGTAAAATTATCTTCAACAGGTTCATACCTCCATTAAAACAGCAGGAAAGGGCTTTAACACAAGCATAATAAGTGTTCCTTTGCTAACATCGGCAACAGCAATTTCTCGCTTAAAGGGTTTAGTAATTAAAGTGCAGTCTGTTAATAGGAACATCTATTTAGGGGAACATTTCCACAGGCATCAATTAATTTGCCACTGACTGTAATAGAAAAAAGCAATGGTTTATAGGAACACTTCAAACTGTAGCTGCAGCTTAATAGCTTGACTATTAGCCAGCACTTACAAGTGATCCATGACTGGATTAGTAGATCAAAGTACTTTAAACAAAAGCAATGGGGTTAAATTTGCATGTAGTTAACCAAGTAATCTGACCCTTTGTGATAAGTGCTGATTAGAGTTTTCATAAATGAAGCATACCCAGAATAATTGTTTGAGTATTTTTACAGATCCTCCTACCATTGCATCATATTTTAGACCTAAGGAGCTAAACAGGCCAGTTTTATCAACTCACACAAGCCTGCTATTAAAGATGGAGTCATGTAATTTAGGCAGTTGCAGGATGTATTAAGGCCAATCACCGTTAGCTACCATATTGTTAACTGTGCCTATTTGGTAGATTGAGCAAGTGTTATTCTCACCACACATGTTCTCTTATTAAGAAATTCCTACTAGAGAGGAGTGAGTTAATAAGAGTCATCTTGAATTATTTTGCAGTCATTTAGTAACTATTGCTGGTGATAATGGTAATAAACACCTTGGCTGAAAATTCCTGGTTACTTTAATGACATTTCTGATGGATATGTTCAATTGTACTCATCCACAATGATCAAGTGACAAAATAATCAAGGATTATTTATGCAAGCATTTTCTGGCCAGAAAGATAAAAGAAACACCCTTTGAATAAGATTACACACAACAGAGCCATGATTATAAGTGTACTCCTCATCCAGAGTGCTGGCAAAATCAAAACTTAAAACACTCTATAATATTTCAATATACTTTCACACAAATTAATAGTTCTTGTGCCTCACCTTGTATACCAAAGCATCAACAGAGCATGTCAAACCTTTGTTGAAGCATCGCATTGAATCAGAGAATTATTTTACCCAGTCATAAAATGATCACATAATACGATTTTTTCAGTAAGCTTTAGAGTGCAATTATATGTTTTAACAAATCAAACATAAATCTCTAATGATGTCATATAAATAGCCTAACAGATAGCTTGTTAGTTAAATGGTCATTGCAATGATAATTACAAATGTTTTTGCTTATTAAAAGGATGAAATATATTAATAGACATATATTAATATAGACATATATTGCTCAGAGAAAACCATTTAGGGTAGGCCAAGATCATTTGAAAACAAAGATGATATATACCACTATTTATAGGACTTACTGATCAAAATAGAAACTGGGAAACATCAAGGCATGTTTATCAAGGTCAAAGGCAACTGCTAAAACAGACACCGAAGTCCATTAAAGCAGATTAATGCACACCTTTGAGTTGTTATTGCCAATAATTCATAGTCTATCACTGCCCTTCACCAGCTGTCTGTAATCTTTCTGACTTCGCAGTAGCAGGCGAATGTAAAGCAATAGATGGGCATCTGCTGATGAATCAAATTATGCATTTGCTGTGCGCTTAAACATAGCATACAGCCAACCAAATGGCTTCTTTAGCAATACCTATAAACTAGGTATCTTCTATCATACAGACTTTTGACTTCATTTGTGCAAATACTTAGAAAATGAACTGCATAAATAGAAGAAGAATCCATGTTTCACTTGTCTGTAAAACATGTATCGTATGTCAGGTTAAGTTAAACATTTGGATACCACCCGTCAAAACAGGAAATCCATGTATATAAAAATAGAGGTTTGGTGTCAGCAACTAACTGGCTAGTAATGTTTTGGATTCTCTGCTGGAAGTTCTGTATATGTTCAATTGTAGACTTGAGAGTTTCAAATACAATGTATAATCACAATGACAACCTATTCTATATGATGCATTACTGGCAAAATATTTCAGGTGTATCCTTTTAAAAAAAATTTCAGAAACAAGTAGCTTTTGCAAATTTTACATTATACAGTGAAAATAAATGCCTGAGCATGATTATAATGCAGTATGCCACTCAAGGGTTCCATGTGGTTTTATGATCCAGGGGATGAGTCTCAGGTATTTTATTAGTTATCTCAACCCTAAGATTACCCGATAATCTTAAAACTATTCCATATTTTCAGAATGTTTTATTTGAGGTTAAGTGATGAGTTCAATTTTTAAATTGGTTTTATCATTGAATGAGTCATTATTGACCATTGGTTTACCCTGTGCTACTAATGTAAAATGAAGTAGCCATAGTCCCAGATGACCATAGGATGCTTTCCCCTTTGAGGATCATCACACGTCAGGCGAGGAACATGTTTGAGAGGGTGGGCCGGTATAGGAATTGAACACTCACTGTTGACCTTGCTCTGCAATATGAACCAGCTCTCCAGCCAACTGAGCTAAACCTGCCAGGATAATGTAAATTCTGCGGTAGCCAGCAGAAATCACATGTTCCTGTATTTATTAGGTTTTTCCGATCGACATAAAGGATGGGAATATAAGCAGAAATCATCAGCAGATTATTCCTCCACATTTAATGCTGCTCTGAGGATTTCCATCCCTCTCAAAACAATAATTGGTCATTATCAAAACGTGAGACCAATTGATTGTTCAGGGCAGTACACTTTCCCTACTGTTATGAGCAGATATCTAATTATTGTAAATGTGGTTCTGTTTACTTATATAGTTTTCACCATTTTTCTGTGAGCACGATCTAATGGAAATGTTCCTAAGTGTCACTTGTGGTGGATCTTGCTGGGAATTTCTCCCGGCTCTGTCGGCGAGTTCCCCACTGCTGTCTCACTACACTTCGGCACTTTTCTGGGCCCCGGAGAGTTTCCCACCAGGCTAGCCTAGAATTATTTTCATCCCTGGGGAGCTGAACCCATTGGCCAGACTGCTTCTTAAGAGATGGGGCCACCATTTTGAAAGGGTGCCCTGATCTGTAAATGGGCTTGAGGGTCCCCACACACCCCACCCTTGTGCAATGTCACCCCTTCCCCCACAGACAAGACCATAACCCCTTCAAGTGAAGACACCCAGCTCTAGGGTCACTGAGCGTCTCCTCCTTTCAGGCCTCCCCTCTTCCAGGACCCCCCCTCCCCAACCTTCATATTCACCCTGCCTCCCCCACCCATCATATCCCTATCTCCACCTTCCTTTCATGGGCATGGCCCCCCTCAGGCCGTGGCCCTTGGCTGTGCTACCCTGGTGCCCGGCAACCCTGCACTGCCACCCCGGCAGTGCTCCTGCTGGCTTTGCAGTGTCAGCCAGGAACCTTGGCAGCGTTGCCTCAATTCAACCCCACCCACACTAGGCCAATGTCTGCTGTTCTTAAAGTTGCTGCATTTTGTTGCAATCTCTCACAGCTACACTTTAATATCGAACACAATTTCCCTCTCTTTAGTTCTGACAAGGAGCCAAAGGACTCGAGACGTGAACTCTGCTTTCTCGCCTCACAAATGTTGCAGTCTATATGCACCTGCAGAGGTCTATATATTCTCTGTCATCCAGCAGTCTTTTCAATCTATGAACCCATACTCAGAGCTTGGGTGCTCCCCTATCTGTCTTGCATGTTGCCGACTCTCCGAGTGCACATCTGCTAAGCTCACCGGGGCATGCCCTCAAAGTCACATTATTGTGCTGGTACTCCAACCTACAAACTGAACCTTCCTCGCATGGCAGGTGTCTATATAGCAGCCACAAGACACTCATCACAATGTAGGGATGCAGTGCGGTGCCATATTATCTGTGGTGTGTCCCCTCACTGAAACCCTCGCCGAGGCCAGCGATGATAAATCCAAATGGCAAGGTGGTGCAGTCATTGGAACATCTGAGCAGGCTCAGGAAGCACACAGGGTAGTTTTAGACAATGTTGAGGGCAGCAATGGGACAGGGGCAAGGATGTAATGAGGCTGAAGTATGCTCTTTATCATCAATGAAGAATGACCTTGAGGGCTTTATGGTGTCTGAGTATGTTGGAATTCCCAAGGACTGGATCTGGCCGTGACAGTATACTGTTTGACTTATCGTCTAAGCATTTTAAGGGATGGCAGGCAAGTTTATGAACACTGTGATCCTCAGGTACTCGACATCCATGGAAAGGTCAGGGTGAATGCAGGCCTGCATCCTTATCTGAGAATAGCAAATGTCAGTGTGATAGAGAAGGAAGTGACACGGGGGAAAGACCTGTAGGACGTCGTCGGCTGCCTTGGCCCAAGAGTGAACTATCAGTATTACCATGTGGTGACCTACTCGGGCCTAGCTTTTAGGCCTGACTAAAATTGGTTATTTTAAACACGCAGCTCCATGGGAATTCAAACTAGCCAAGTTCGAATACACTAAAGGTCAGACAGGCTGTCAAGACGTGCCTGGACCTCCCCTGTCAGGAGATCCGGCCATCAAGAGATAATTAATCTGACTCTATTGTTGAAAGCCCAGACTGGGCCAGACTCTCAGGTGCCTAGAGTTCCTGCCATCACCTTATTAGGTAAAGCTCTACATGCGAATAACGCCACTGGAGATGGAAACCAGGTGAAACAGGAAGTGGGAAAAGGGTGCAATGCAGAGGGGGGTGGGGGATAAAAGTGGGCACTTTGGATCCCTCAGCAGTGGACTGAACATGGGAGGTGGCCTTCACCAGACCAGAGAAGACCAGAGCAGAGAAGGAAGGAAGGGAGAGACTGCCAGTGAGAACCAGCTTTGTGCAGATGGACCAGAGGAGCGCAGTGATCGAATCCATAGCTTTACCAAGCCATCTTTGTGGGTAGTATAAACTGATCTTGGGTACCTCTAGAATATATTTTGTGGGTAATTTCTGGGTTAATGTGTTAAATAATTATCGTTGAACTTGAATTTGTGTTTGTGGTTTCTTCGCCTCATTATTAAAGACATCCAGGTAAACCTTTGAATAAGTAAACTGGTCGAAAGTATCTGAGGCTTTCCAGATGCAGCAACCATCAAAGTGACACAGAATGCGTTGTCCCGTTAGTGGAGGTGAATCTCTTGAAGAACTTTGTCAGTGCATGGTTGAAATGAGAGGGATAGCATGTGGGCCCATGATGGGGGACACTTGTCCAGGAGGATACTCACTACAACTTGTCATCCTCCTTGGAATCTTGTGGCTAAGGGAGCCTTGTGTACAGGCCTGCCACGTCTGAGGCATGCTATGGCCTCTTTCCCTGCATCATTGGCTTCCTGGACCTCACTAATCTCATCCCTCTCAATGCTGTATTCATTGGGGGAGACGTGCAGCTCTTTTATGTCAGCTTCTGGCGAGTCTTCCCACCTTTGCAGCAACAGATTTTGCAGCACATAGGAATCCATGATGATCTGTGAGACTCTCTGATAACTGCAATGGACTGCTCCATCAGATCTGCCAGGTATCTGAATCGCATCTTCAAGGTACGAATGGTGTTCTCCACCAGTGTTTTGGTACCACTTTGAGCATCGTGCCTTCTCTCAGCTGAATTTTGTGGCTGCCGCATGGGCGACGTCTGTTGTCATTGACCTTTGACCCACAAGGCATCCAATTCACCATTTCGTGTCCCTGCAGGAGAAGATAACCCACAACCATAGAGAGAGAAAGAGAAAACGGGTGGTAGAACTGTTATGCCACCCTAGGCTCAGGCGCAATCAATTCCAGCCCCTCTTCACCCTGAGTCGCAACACAATTGATTTAACCAATAATTGTTGGAAAAATACCAAACGTCTTTGACCTCTGGCTGCCCAATAATTACAATCACCAGGTTTGTAAATTTAAACACAATTACTTTTTATTTATATCAAGAAGTACAATGAAATATGCAGCACATACACCTATCAAATTCCTAATCCCCCACTTTAACTTGCCCCTACCCTCTATGCACACTTACACACACAAGACAAACAAACACAGAGGAGAAGAGAGGGGTGAAAATAATAAGTAAATGGGTAAAGAGTCTTTGTTTCAGATGGTTGGCTTTAAACACACATATCTTCAAACTAGGCTTTCAGGTCAAGATCTCTGTTTTCAGTCTGTAATGGTTTTCACTGTAAATTCATTCATTCAAGTTCTCTGTAGGTTCAGAAATGCAGCAGCTCACAGTATTTCTGGCGAGAGAGACAAACAGAGAGAGAGAGAGAGAACCCAACTCAGCTTTCTTTAGGTCTCTGGAAAACATCTGACTCAGGTAGGACCCAATCACCACGTAGAATACGGCCTTTTGGCCAATTCATTGACCGCCAGCCAACCAATCGAACCAAGACCCATCCCATCTTTCAGGTGCCACAAAGGCTGAGTTTTGCTGCACAAAAACTGGCACCATATATTACGTTGCAACTTTTTGAATTACTTATTCTCTCTGCGGCTTGACTTAAAACTAGATGTCCATTAAGCATCCATGGATCTAAATCATAATGGGAAAAAAATAAAGAAAGGGGAAATAAGGGAATCATCAGGAAGGACCCTTACAGAATGCCCAAGATTAGGATCCTGACTCCATTTGAGGAGAGGGCCATGGAGGTCGCAGGGGAGGAACAGGAGCGGGCCTGTACTGAGAGTAAGGTTGGCCTATGGGAGCAAAATGAGGAGCCATTAGAACATAAGAACTAGGAATAGGAGTAGGCAATTCAGCCCCATAGCTAATCTCCTCTCGGCTTCAACTCCACTTTCCTGCCCGATGCGGCAACACCAGTGTTACCCAAGATTAGGCCGGGGCCCTCCAGGTCCCAGCCCCCGAGTAGATGTCCACCAAGGGCATCTCAGAATACAGAGTGTGGAAGGCAGCAGGCTGCCTTCACTTCTGATGTGCGTCCTGGAATACACCTAGACATAGTGGGAGGGTTTGCAAGGCTAAGGAATTGGAGGGGCACAGAGTAGGCACGGGTAAAGTTAGGTAGAGATAGCTGGGGTCTTTATCAAATGTCACAAATGCACATGTCACCACATTAAAAACAACCTTAAAGTCTCACTGTCGTTAACCCTCCTCCCAGTGAGATAGCGCTTCACCACAACTGGACACAGCTCTTCCCATAGGCCCTCAAAATCAGGCAAAGTGAAAATAACGTAATTCCTGAAAGGAGTTGGGCATTAATCAGTGAGCACTAGACCCTCGCCCAGAAGCCCCCTCCAGTGCAATGCACAAAGGGATCTAGGGCTGAACCTTATTCACTCATAAATCAGGGACTCTGCATGCTGCCAACAGACAGGCAGGGCCTCAGACATAAGCAGTAGCTGAGGTGTATCCCAGAGCTTTCCTCACCACAAATCTTTATCACCCTCTTGCATTTTATGATCGGCAGGCAGAAGGATTCCCCAGACCCAGCACCCTGAGACTAAGGTATACTGCAACCCTCCTTCTGTGGTTGCAGAGGGGTTAGCATGGTCTTGGTGGGTGCTTCTTGAGCTGTCGAACAACATAGTGTTCCTATAGTGTTAAGCGGGAAACGACGAGAGTAACCCTGGTTTCTGCTCCCATTTATGTCTCCAACAAGCCACCCCTGCAACCTTGTTAGGCCCTTGAATATTAAATGGATTTGCGATTGCCCAAAGATGTAGCTATCATATGTGTGTGTACATGCATGAAACTTATTTGGTGGTCACACACCAGCTGGACATTAAGGGATTGGAACCCCTTCCTATTGATAAACGGGACTCCCCGATGCAGTGGGGAGCAACAAGAGTGCAGTCGATTGCCCCCTGCACCTGTGGCAGACCAGATATGGTGAGGAATTCCCCAGCTCTCTCGTCCTGTTGGGCCTGGTCCAGGTCAAAATGGATGAAATCCAATGCCCTCGTTTGGAGTGCCTCTGTAACCTCACCGATGCATTTATGGGCTAGGCCTACTCAAAGAGAAAATAACGTAATTCCTGAAAGGACTCGGGCATTAATCAGTGAGCACTAGACGCTCGTCCAGAATCTGTTGAGTCCTGGAGCAACTAGTTGGGGAGAAGTTGAGGGCTGCCATGATCATCACAGCCACAGGAAGGGGGTTCCCGCTGCCTCTACATGGCGCCATTGTTAGAATGTGGCACAGATATCGCACTGCCACCCTGGTGAGATGGAGTCTCCAGTGGCACATGTTGTCCGACAGCTCCATGAAGGGCACATGGGTCCTGAATACACTTGATTGCCTTCTTCACTTTCAGGCATGGAATGCCTCAATGGTGCCCATGGACTCCATATGCTCTCTCCCCAGGGACACCCTGCCGTGAATGTCGCTGCAGAAGAGAGGCAGACAGTCAACTTGGACGACCCCCCCCAGTCGCCCGGTGCCTGGACCTTTTTATGGCAAGTTTGGCCAGGGCCATGAGCAATTTAAGAACTTGGCTTCAATCAGTGGCACTGATGTTTAGTTCTGCAGGTTTCATTAGCACAATTGACTAGCCAAGGAAGAGTGAGGGAGCATTTCAGGAAAATGACTGCCTCTTGTGGTAGATGAGGAACAGCTGATTCGAGTGAACAGGCACATCCCTAGAGGGCACCCTCATTTTCATAAGTCAGAAGGGCTGCAGATTGGGCAAGCCTGCCATCAGTCACAGTCATTCACCCCAATACTGATGGTTAAACTCCCTGACAAGTGGATTTGAACTTAAATGCAGCTTACCCCTTTATCCTCACAGAGCTGTCTGACTGTGGGGTTCAACTCACACTGCAGCCGTCCTCCCCCCCCCCCCCCCCCCCCCCCCCCAGTGAGGAGGTGTTCGTGCCTCATGAGGCAGAGATGCACCCCATTCTTGAGTCCCCCACTCTGTCCTGCAACCTGGTCACTCATGGAACCCCACCCAAGAAGCTCAGAGTCACCCCAGTGCTGACCCTCCTTCACCCCACTTTCCAGCTTCCAATATGGAACAGCACTCCCTCAGTGGCAATTGATACACAGCTGACTAACTTGGCACTCATTAAACTCTGCTTATGGCACAGACAGAATACTAACACAGTGCTCTAAAAAATGTTTAAATGACACAGGCAGCAGGACTACACTTACTAGCTGCAACCCCCTTCCCACGCCCCCCCCACCACCAGCTCCCCAACACCCATGAAGCCCCCCTCCGGAGCTGGGTAGCCGGCTCTGTTGCCTTGGCTTCCCCAGGTGCTAGGGAGAGAGGGGTTCTCACCACCATCCTTACTCTCAGATATCATGGTGCCTGGTTCCCTCTTTAAAAAGCAGTAGTAATTCACCTAGTTTGATATCATGTCTGGTGGGAGGGAAGATTCAATGAGGTCTGAAGATTCAACTTTCACCTCGCTAAGTACATTCTAATGCATTCAAACTGATGCAAATCAGACTCGCCCCCTTTCTGGGTGTGAACTTGATCATGTCATTGGGGAGCAACCGGGGAGATCGCACTTCAAAATCTCATTGGCGCAATCCCATTTTTGGCCTTTCTCGATTTTTACAATCATTTTCCTTTTAAAATTTTTTTTAGAGTATCCAATTCATTTTTTACAATTATGGGGCAATTTAGTGTGGCCAATCCACCTAGCCCGCACATCTTTGGGTTGTGGGGGTGAAACCCACGCAAACACGGGGAGAATGTGCCAACTCCACACGGACAGTGACCCAGAGCCTGGATCGAACCTGGGACCTCGGCACCATGAGGCAACAGGGCTAACCCACTGTGCCACCGTGATGCCTAAATTTTACAACCATGACGGGATTTATGCCCACAGCTGATGAGCCCACTAAATCATGCCCATTATCCCCCAGGCTTTTTCATATTCATGATTCATCCTTCCAGAATGAAAAATGGACAGAAATAATTGCATTTAAAGAGCATCTCTCATGTCTTCAAAACATCCCAAGGTACATTGCAGTCAATCAATTACTTTTTCTGTTTGCAGGTTGAGAAAATAATTGAAATGTGTGCTTCCTCCAATGGCCAGCTGGTAAGTTGGCTAACAGAGTCGGTGTCCACAATAGCACAGGGGAATGGTGCAGTGGTAATGTCACCACCTGGGGACAAGAGGTCAAATGGCAACTGGTAGAACCTGGAAGTTAGTCTCATTAATGGTGATCAGGAAGACATTGTTGTTTTTTAAAAAAAAGATCTGGTTCACTAATGTCCTTTAGAGAAGGAAGTCTGCTGTCCGATATGTGACTCCAGACACACAGCAATGTGGCTAACTCTTAACTGCCCTCTGAAATGGCCTAGTAAACAATTCAGTTCAAAGTCAATTAGGGCTGGGCAGAAAATGCCAGCATCAACTCAAAATAGAATTTTTAAAAATGTTGTGGGTCAGTTCAGTTCCCCAAAGTTGTATTTTAAAACATGACAATTAATTGTGAAGTCACCTTCCTGGATGAAATGCAACCGTCTTGCTGTGATGTTCAGAATGGTGGAACCCTGTGTCATGATTTGAAGTGCCTTATACGTAGAAGCTTACTTTATTTGACATAAAATCACTGGAGTCAGAGAGTCTTCTTATCTGCTGAAGGCAAAACAATACACAGAATGGGAAATTGCACTTCATGTAATGTCAACTTTGAACTAATGTACTTGAATAGATTTTATGAATACAGTATATTTTATTTGGGATGAGGGAATTTATTTTCCCCTAACCACTTACCTATCTTGCACAAACTGTTAAAAAGTATAATATTATACAAAACTATAAAATTGATATTGGGCTAGCTTTTCATCCTGGAGGTGGTAAGCAGGAACTGGGAAAATTCTTGGTTTGGCTCACCTGCCTCGGATTCAATGGTATGCATTGAGATGTTATCCTACAACTACAATATTGGTAACATGTATCCAAATGTGGCAACTTTGATCACAGTTGCGGTTTCAGGGCATCTTCCGTCTTGTGACAATATTGTGCATTCATTGCTGCCATGCTGACAAGGCCTCACAATTTGCCTCAACAATGTCTCCAATAGGATCAGCGTGAATATTGCTGTGACAGTGGGCCTCGTTGTCCGTCCCGCTGCACCAGATTTCTGGTTCAGGGTGCTGGCTGGTCAATGGGGTTTCCCATTGTGGGGCAGCCCCCACACCGTCGGGAAACCCCTGGGCTGCTGGCAAAACAGAGCATCCCGACGGCGGAGAATCCATACCAGGAACTTTGATGCTGTTCTTTACTTCGGGGATTTGCATCAGCTCACTTGTCACACCTTCCTGTGTCACATTCCCAGCAGAGCTACATAACGGCCAGAGTTCCCCAGCCGTTCACACCCGCGGAATTTTCTAATCACGTCCCCTGCTGCGGGTTTCCCGGCAGTTTGGGGTGGCTTCAATGGGAATGCCCATTGACAACGGTGGTACAGAGAACCCCGCCGCTTGCGAATGACTGTCGCCTCCTGCCACCGAGAAACACATGGGTGGGAGTGTGGATAATCCCGCCCAATGACGTTTTACTGTAGCGATAGAAAATAAAATGTTAAACCTGTAAAGATCACAAGTGCCTTAGTTGCAACAGTTATATCAGAGAATCTCTAACTGTACCAAGAAGCTCTGGGGCGGGATTCTCTGTTTGGGAGACTTAGTCTCCATGCAGGCGGGAAAACGGTGGTGTTTTACGCCAGGAAAACCGGGGCAAAATGGCCACTGATACGCCGTTTTGCTGGGGGCTAGCAGGGAGACAGCGCAGAGCTTCCAGCTCTCACTCCCAATACGGCCCAGAGCATTGACGGGTCTGTGGCTGCGCATGCGCATCGGCCATCCCTGACAATGGCGGCGCCAGACTGAGTCCGCAGCCACCACGCTGAGTTCACGATGGGTGAGTCCACACATGTCCCACGTCGGTGGGAACTCGGCCAGTCGGGGACGGAGCATCGCAGGCCATGGATACATGTCGCTGCGTACTCCTGGAGTAAGCCGCTTTTCAGGGGGTGGAGCATCGTGAAAGTGATGCCGCCCCCGATTTTGGCATAATTGCGGACTCTCCGCCCCCTCACCAAACCCGATTTTGGCGTCGGGGAGTGGAGAATCCAGCCGAGCTATTTTGAGGATACAGGGCAGTATCCTCCTACCCCCAACCAGGTCGGAGAATCGCCGATGGGGGCGGCGTGAAACATGCCCCACTGCTCCGATGCCCGCTGCCGAATTCTCCGGCGCTGGTTTTTGGCGGGGGGGGCGGAGATCACGTCGCGCCGATCGGGGGCCATTGGCTGTGCCCCCCCCCCCCCGGCGATTCTCCGGGCCCTAATGGGCCGAGCAGCCGCCCGTTTTTGACCGGTCCCGCTGACGTGAAATACACAAGGTCCATACCGGCGGGACCTGGCTCCAAGGGCGGTTTGTGGAGTCCTCCGGGGGGCGCGGGGCGTCCGGCCCCGGGGCGGGGGGGGGGGGGGGGGGCGAGCCCGCATGGTGGCCTGGGCCGCGATCGGAGCCCACCGATCTGCGGGCGGGCCTATGTCGTGGGGGCACTCTTTCCCTCTGCGCCGGCCTCTGTAAAGCTCTGCCAGTGTGGAGAAGAAAACCCCTGCGCATGCGCAGGGATCACGCCAGCGATTCTGCACATGCACCAGAACATGCTGGCACTACCGCACATGCGCCAACTCGCTCCGGCCGGCGGAGGCTCTTTGGCACCGCTTGGCACGGCACCAACCACTCCAGCACTGGCCTAGCCCCCAGAAGTTCGGATGATTCCGTAACTTCCAGGTGGCCTGACGCCGGAGTGTTCACGCCAGTCCTTGGCGCCGGTAGGGCCGGCCCAACAGTTTGGGGAGAATCCCGACCATAGTTTTGAAATTATTCTTCTGGATTTTTACCAAGTCAGGATGACTCAGGAGCCCTTTAAAAATGGCAATTGCAGGATTCTTGACCCTGGGCAGAAGCCTCCAATCCCGCACCGGGTCGGAGAATTTCCCGGGGGGGGGGGGCGTGAATCCTGCAACCAGAGAATCGGCGGCAATGACGCCGTCACGGTCGCCGCGGTGCCAGTCAGGGGCTGCTCAACGCAACAACACCCCCCCCCCCCCGGCGATTCTCCATGCTCCATGGGCAGAATGCCCGCTGAGTTCAGCCGAGTCCCGCCGGCGTCATTCGTGTGTGGTTCTACCCATCGGGACCTCAGTGTTCTGGCTGCGGGGGCCGTTCTGGTGGGGGGAAGGGGGGATCCGACTCCGGGGGGGTGGGGGCTCTACGTTTGCCAGGCCCGCGATCGGGTGTGAGCTAATTTGGGAGGTGGGGGGGGCGGGCTATGTTCCTTCACGCCGGGCCCCTGTAGGTCTCCGCCATGTTGCTTGGGGGCTGGCATGGAGACGGCAACCCACGCGCATGCACGGACTCATGCTGGCCATGGCGCACAGGTGCGGGCCCGTGCCACCCTTGCTGCTGCCCGTATCGGCAGCTGGAGCTGCGTGAGATGCTCCAATGCCATGCTGGCCCCCTGTGCGGTGCAGGATCGCTGCTCCTAGCAGCCAGATGACGGCGTTGTAAAGCACTCCGGCGTTTATGACGGCATCAACACTTAGCCCCATTATTGGAGAATTCCGCCCCCTATTCCTGAAGTTTCATGGACTCAAAGCAGCATTTCAAAGAGTCGTGATTCACAGCACATCAGAGGTGCCATGAACCATGGTCTGCGTGAAAGACAAGTTCAAGTGGTCCTCCCTATGTCCAATGCCAAGGTATTCTCCCAAATAACCCCATTATGGCCCCTCAGGCCCTCCCATGTCAAGTTATGGCGTGTCTCAGTCCATTCACCCACTAGACACTGTATAGAACAAAATAACCATGTGGTGATGTCAAAATGTGTATGAAAAACAGGCATAAATTAATAACTTTCCACTTCCTTATCAAAAGAATCTCTTTTAACTACAGACCAATAGAAGGTCAATCATGCAGACCCATTAAAGTATCAATAGCAGAAACCGCAAGCACTTGGACCCTCTTCACCTTATGGAAATAATCATTGTGAAATTGACAGCATAGATAAGAAAGCTAGAGCTATCAATCAAGCAATATTTCCCCTGCGGCCTAGGTGTTTCAACAGGCTAATGAATTTCCGGGCTCTGAGCTGAGCCTCATTATATATTCCTGGCTGAAACTCATTAGGGTATGAAGCAGCCCGCTCCACACCCGGCTTCCCTTTTGCTGCCTCTGAACTTTATCCTGGGCGAGCTAGTTTGACAGCAACCTGCACCCTCCACAATGAAATAGCCAGCCTCAATTACACATTCTTACAAGGGGACAGCCAGGCCAGGAACCTTTAGACTTCCTGCAGCCCATCAGGAATGCAAATCAAACCATTATCAGTTTTATACTTGTCACAGTTTTTGCAAAAGAGCAGAGTGGCTAGGGGACAGTTAATTCCCTGACTTTTTTCTAAAAAAATACACTTTATTCGTAAAATCTACAGAAGCACATTTCTTCAAAGTTAATATCACATAAAGAGTAAAACAAATCAGTTTCTTCCAATGCTGCATAGTACTCTCTACATTTACAATTACAGTCAATATTTACAATGTTCATTGTATGCCAAACAGAAATCCTGAGGGATATTTCATAGTTGCCAGCCACTTACTGTGCAATGTCTAAAGGGCTTTATCCAGTGGCCTTTCCACATTGCGCCTATGTGGTAGCTGTTCCAAACATGTATTCTTCAGCATGTAGTCCTGGACCTTGCACTGTGCTAGTGTGCAACACTTGGTGGATGATTCTTTGAACTGGCACACCAAAGGGTGCTGTTCCCGAAGACGATGGTCCTCCAGCTGCAGTTATATTTATTTTGTTGTTCAACCCTGCGATGTAGAGCACAGATTCCTGCGTCACACGCCTGCTCGGGATAAAGCTTGACAAAAATCACTGCATCTTTTTCCAGGCCTGCTTTGCAGAAGGAAGTGGACAATGGTATTTTCACCACCTCCTCAAGAGCAATGTGAAGAGTGGGTGAGACTCCAGTTGTCCAAGAAGGCCCTGATTTAGGGCCCCTTCCACCATCAGCCAAGCTATGTATTGGTGCTTGTTTGGAAGTTCTGGTAATATGGAATTCTGCTAAATGACTCACAGTTTGCTCAGGGAGCCATCAGACAGGATCCACCATTTCCCACCTGATCTCGAGGATGTTAACATACAGACCACTGCTTGATGAACTTGTGGTCAACGGTCTTTTTCTGCATAAACTTTTCCATGGGACGGATAGGTGGTATGACATTTTCTGACTCAATGGAGCATACTGTGATATCATGGCTAGGACCATCCTTCGAAAACTGGGGACAAGTCAAACTTCAGAACAGAGTGATACTTGGTATTTGAGAACCAATGGTCAAAACACATCTTAATGCGGCCTCATAGAAATATACTCATCAGGGTGAGGGTGGCATTACATACCTCTTTGTCCAGAGACTTTTTCATTGCTTCCCTGTGGACATTTTCCATTTTTGATCTAGAGGCAAAGTGGAAGTGGGCTCGGGTGGTCATCACAGAAGTGGAATATGGACCAGACCTGCATCATCCATAGCAACCCTTAGAGTGCCTCGAACCTTGATGACCAGATCCTGACGTGATGTGAAAGGGATACAAGATTGGTCTGACCAGTTCCTAAAGAACATGGCATCGTCTTGTCATGATTCCCTTTGGCCTCTGAGGCTAATTCAAACAGGTTACAGATACTCATCTCTCTGCACACGGACAGTGGATTCAAGCAGAAGGCAAAAGTGTACAAGGAGGCTTTGAGTTGAATGCCTCTACTACCTTCAATTGTCACCTTACTTATGTCCGCATCGTTCCTGATGGGCTCAATGAAAGGGTTGATATTTCACACAAAACAGCAAGAGGAACCCTCCCTGACTCCAGATTTGATTAAATTCTTTCTGATTCCCACCCATACATTGAGACTGTGCTATTGATGTTTGTGTAAAGCACTTTGATCCAATTACAGTATCTTTTTTTATAGTAATCTTTATTGTCACAAGTAGGCTTACATTAACACTTCAAATGAAGTTACCGTGAAAAGTTCCTCGTCGCCACATTCCGGCGCCTGTTCGGGTACACTGACGGGAGAATTTAGAATGTTCAATTCACCTAACAGCACGTCTTTTGGGACTTGTGGGAGGAAACCGGAGCACCCAGAGAAAACCCATGCAGACATGGGGAGAACGTGCAGAATCCACACAGACAGTGAACCAAGCCAGGAATCGAACCTGGGACCCTGGAGCTGTGAAGCAACAGTGCTACCCATTGTGCTACCGTGCTGCTCTAACCCCATTTTGGAGAGCATATCCATCATGTAAATATGTAATATTCAGTCAAAGACTTTCTCCTGGTCCATGGGTGTTCCTCACAACCCCCCAGCCCATAGTGCCCCCCTCCCCCCATCCTGCACACAGATGTCCATGCCCTGAGTTTATTATTATTAATCAGCACTCCTAGGCTTAGCCAATCATTCGTGGAGAAGACTCAACAGACAGACATAATCGAGCACTGAATAATTGAACAATTGAACACTACACAAATCTTGATGATCTCTGATAGTTTTACGAAACTGTAGGCAAGTAGATGAAAGCACGAGGGGAGACATTTTAAAACATTGTATAAAATTCCTCCTGAGCACATATAATCTGGAGTGTATCATCCCTATATAACTCCCAGGCACAAATACAACACTGGGTAAGCACAAGTCTGATCAGTATGGATCACCAACCCCAGATAATGTTTGACTCTTTTTTTGGACACTAAGGGTAATTTAGCATAGCCAATCCACATAACTTGTACATCTTTGGACAGTGAGAGGAAACTGGAATGTCTGGAGGGAACCCACAGAGACATGGGGAGTATGTGCAGACCCCACATAGACAGTAACCCAAGCCGGGAATCGAACCTGAGACCCTGGAGCTGTGAAGCAACTGTGCTAACCACTGTGCTACCGTGCCACCCACGGCACGGTAGCACAGATCGTTGTAGTTCATGTTGAGCAGTGAAATGAGTAGACAATTTCTAGTTTCCTGCTGCTCCTGCTTTTGCTTGAAGATTAATTCCCCCATCTTTGGAATATCCTCTCTCCCCTCGCCGACCAGAAAATACAGAATATTGGGCCACCATTGGTGCGTGAAGGGTTTATTTGCCTCCGTCCATTTCCCAAATCTTGCCTCCGATTTGTAATAGGAAAGGTCTCGATTAATTGATTCAGTCGTATGAAGCAATATTTCTCACATGCAGGAAGAAAATTAGGGATTTGCTAAATTTGAAAAGAAAAGGATAATATTCAGAACACAAGGGCAAATTTAATCAGCACTTAAGCAATCGAGACTGACTGCTTAATTCATTAAGTCTCTTTTCAGCTTTTTTAGATCTAAAAATACATTTTGAAATCTTGTTACCCAGCATTCTGTCTTTAAACCAGTGCTTTGTCTTAATCCTCCAACATCCTCCACTTGAGGTGGCAAAGATGGGGGTGGAATCTTTGCTCCACATCGGAGTGATAGATTGGATCTCTGCACAATGCTGTGGTTGCACATTTATCATGAGTTGGTTGTTATGGTTAAAGGCTTTTTCTTTATGATTGATAAGTAAGGAATTGGGTAGTTTTAATAACCTTTTGCTGGTTTATTAGTAGAGTGGAATGAAAAATATGATTTCATCCATTTAGGTTAGACAGTGCCGCTGACTCATGTTAAGATGGAAGAGGAGGGAAAATGTGAGTGTTCCAGTTAATATACTCTGTTTACTTCAGAGTTCCAAGTCAAAGTAAGCCAGATGAGGTGGAAATGTTTTAATTCTATCTGGAAAGTGAACAGGTACCCTTTCGGAAGCATCTACGGGGTATTCGAAGAAAGTTAATAAGCCACTGGAGAAAATCAAAGGGGTACTGGGGTGAGGGAAGACAGAAAAATATATTTAATAAAGTTTCATGTAATCATCACATACCTTAAAAGATCTGTCATATTCATGTTAAGTGAGCTGGCCTGTTGAGGGCAGATGTGGTCATGTGAACATCTGCAACTCATTGCAAACAGGTTAAACTTTTGACACCGTTTCGGGAGACACAATTAAAGAAGCTTTAGGTCTTTTTCAAAACCAAACAACTGCATCAGTTAACAAATACCTAGTCATCATTATGTCGCCATATATTTAAAATGCATCCTGTTAGAATTTCAGGGACTTTCTGCCAGTGTTTTGTTTTAGCTTTCTGGAAGGAACATTGGTAAGATGATTAAATGTATGAAAGGTAATTAAGTAAGCAACTTAATTTTTTGTTTGTTCATCTAAATTAAAGCTGTTCAAAAAAAATCAATATGAAGCAGAATTTATCAAGCATTAGATTGTTCATCCACTAATGAGGAACATGAGTTGCATTTAGACCACTGCAAGAGATTAATTTTACCCTGCTGAAGATGTGTTGTTGCAAAAGTAATTTTGATAAATTAATGCAAAATCACTAATCAATTAGGTGATATCCTCCTGTATTAGCTCAGTGGGCTGGTCAGCTGGTTTGTAATGTGGGTCGAGGACAATAGCACAGGTTCAATTCCCGTACCAGCTGAGGTTATTCATGAAGGCTCCGCCTTCTTAACCTTGATCCTCACCTGAGGTGTGGTGACCCTCAGATTAAATCACCACTAGTCAGGTCACAAAGGGTAGAGCAGCCTATGGTCATCTGGGACTGTGGCAACGTTTGCATCCTCCTGTCAGTTCACCTACATATTTGTCATGGCCCTCCTAGTTGGGAGCAGTTTTACACAAAATGGCAATTGGTTTCATTGTAATTGTTTTGCTCAAATGTTTTGCATTGTTTTGCACAAATCTCCTTTTGAACGTAAAGCACAATTAAGGGGGTGGGGGGTGGGGGGGGGGGGGGGGGGGGAAGGCTCAATATCATTGCAACTGCATTAAATAGCGCAGCATAAGGGTGGAAAGGCTGTATGCAATGACATACCAGTGGGAGTTCTCCAATGTTGCGTGGAGTTGCTTTCTCCTCCCAGTATTTTTCGGCTTTGGTCAATATGAATCTGTTTGTAAAATAACATGTTCTTCAGCCTATGTTTGGAACAAAATATTTCCCACAGTAACCTAATTTTGCCTTTTGACTGGACTGTTTTCCTTTGTTACATTTAACAAACAAAAGCTACATAACAATGTTGTTATTGGGAGGCAAACATGGAGATGATGCATGTTTTCCCATGGCAAAAAAATGTAGATATCAAGTGTTTCTGTCATGATTAAACTTGAGGCTTTGAGATCTATATTTGACAAATAATTGATAAATGAATATTATCAAATGTTCCTGTTCGTTCAATACTCAGCTTTCATTATAATATGCAAACCCACCAACAATACAACTCTAAACTACAGCCAGCCCTACCCCTCAAATTCCTTCCCCCCATAAAGAAAAGAAAACCGTAGCAAACTGTTAACCCAACTAAGAAGACCAACCCCCTCCCCTCTCCCTAACAGCTGACGGTAACCAGCTCTCTAAAAAAGATGAAAGGCAGCCATCTCAAGAAGAACCCTTCCACCGACCCCCTCAAAATAGCCTTAATATTCTCCAGGTGTAGAAATTCCATCAAATCCCCCAACCTAGCTGACGCCTTAGGCGGCATCAAGGACCTCTCCCCAAGTAGAACTCCCTTAGGCGAAGACTAGTGAGGCAAAGACTAAGACACCAGCCTTCATCCCCGTCTGCAGCCCCGGCGGGTCAGATACTCCAAAGGTGGCCACCATCAGGCACGGCTCCAAATGAACGCTCAAAATCCCCGATAACGTATCAAGAAAGGAGATTCAGAAGCTGACAAGCTTAAGGCAAGACCAAAACATATGCGTGTGATTCGCCTTTCCCCTAGAACACCACCCACACCTATCATCCACTCCCAGGAAGATCCCATTCATACATGCCCTAATCAGGTGCACAACGTTAAACTGGTTCTGACTTCACCTTGCACACGAGGATGTTAAGTTGATCCTACGTAGAGCCTCATTCCACACTCCCCCCTCACAGGACCAAACCCAGCTCTTCCTCCCACCTCCTGTTTACCTCCTCCAACGAAGCCCGCTCCATCGCCAACAAACATCCACAAACCTCTGAGATCTTGCCCCCCAACCCCCCAGCTCACCTATGGCCAGGATGCTGTCCCTAAGCGAAGGTGACAGCACCAGAGAAAATGAAAAGAGCGGGCAGCACGGTGGCATAGTGGTTAGCACTGCGGCCTCACGGCGCTGAGGTCCCAGGTTCGATCCCGGCTCTGGGTCACTGTCCATGTGGAGTTTGCACATTCTCCCCGTTTTTGCGTGGGTTTTGCCCCCACAACCCAAAAATGTGCAAGCTAGGTGGATTGGCCACGCTAAATTGCCCTTTAGAAAAAATGAATTGGGTACTCTAAAATTAAAAAAAAGAAAATGAAGAGAGTTCTTTGCACAACAACTCACGCATCTGCAAGTAGCTAAGCACATTTCCCCTCGGGAGTTGTAATCTCTCCAGCAGCTCATCTAGGCCAGTGAACCTACCGTTCAAACCTCTCCAGCCCTCCCTTCTCCCATGCCTCAACAGTGTCTCGAAGCCAAATGGTACAAATCTACCATTTCTATAGATCTGAGCCAGAAGAAACATGGAACCCAGATGTGTAACTGATTCGAAGTCCATAAGATAGTTACCATTACCAAACCGGAAGAGAATGTAGCTGGGAATAAGGAAAGTGGCTGTTGCTCGTTCTGGGTGAGTGTACTTTACACTCAATTTAGCTCTGTTTCGTTCCTTAGCTCTAGAGTCGGCAGGTATCTTTTAAGATACCGCCACAAGTTTCAAGTTCAAGTTCAGACCAATAGCTGCATACGCCAGTTAGTAAGTTCAAACAAGACACGTTTATTATATTAGTTATCTACTAATTATGCATATAAAACTACAAGACTAGGCTAATCCTGCCACTAACAGGCCAATACTTATCTGGAATAAGGGAACTGCTGGATCAAGGAACAACGGCCTCTAGCTTTGTCCTGGATCTGCAGGCTTCCAGTCGGCGTGGACTAAAGGGGTCAGGAGTGTCTACTCTCATAGCATGCGTTGTATGAAACTTACTTGATGGCGGCTGCTGACCAGGCCTCCCCTTCTCAAGGTCTTCTGCTGCAATGGTGGTCAAGGAGAGCGCTGGCTAAGAGGAGCTGGTCAAGAGAGCGAGCTGGGGTCGGGGTCTCTGTCTTATACCTCTCCCAGGGTCTCGCGCCCACCTGGGCGGACCCTCTATACACTCGCAATCGATTGGGTCTCTTCCCAATCGATTGATTTGAATTTCCCCAATAACGGGGCAGTCCCTCGATCACTGGGCGGTTCTTGGGGCTTATTGTTTAGGACTTCTCTTGGCGCCGAGAAGTCTGGCCTTCTATTCAATGTAGCGATTTGAGTTAACTTGTTTCCATTGTACCTGGGAATCACCGGGTATCGCCTCATTAGTATGCTAACTTGTTCCTTTCACAGTGCTGTCTGGTTTCTGCAGCAGTCAGAATACACAAGTGCTTTTGCAAGCTGCTTGCTTTTGCAACATGTCCATTTTCCCTGCATTCTTTGTAATCTTCCATTTTGTGTTGGGCAGTGGCCACCCCAGGTGGCTACATGGCGCTGCACCCAGAGCCCTCAGACTAGACCCTTGCGTGAAACCTCCTCCATCTGCCCACAAATAGATCCTGGATCTTCAAACCACCCCTGCACCTTATCAATTTTTTCCACCCAGTAATAACATAACAGATTGGGTAAAGCTAACCCTCTCGACTGCCTGTCCCTCTGTAAAGACATCCTACACACTTGAGGAATCTTACCCACCCAAACAAAAGTAGAAATCAACTTGTTAACCCTGCAAAAAAAAAAGAAATCTTGGGAAAAAAGACTGGGAGAACAAAAACAAAATTCTTGGGAGAATATTCATTTTCACTGTCTGTACCCTTCTCACTTTCTCTTTACTTTTGCAATGGTTAGCATGAGGGAGAGATGGATCCTATGGAACTGGCTATCATTCTTCTGGTGCATAGAGAAGAGAGAAAATGTTAACAGAGGTTCCTAGCTCTCCAGAGGCACGAGGGAAACCCTGAGGAGAAAGGATAAAGGGTCTGCTCCACTGGTACAGGAGCAATCCCAGAGTCCGGTTGCTCAGAGGAGTCTTCCACAACCCAGAGTGTACAGCTGGCGCCTGACCTGCCTGCACTGAGCGAGAAGACTACACAAGTCAAGGGAATGGGTGGCTCATTTATGCCCCCTTCTGCAGGTGTTGGTGCCACAAGGGCAATCCTCTGCCTGTGGCATTGAAAATCACTGCTGCCCTCAACGTATACACAACTGGCTCCTTCCAGGGCTCCAACAGGTGATCTTTGCAGCATTTGAAAGTCTCCGTGTGGTGGTATGAATAGGAGCGCTGCAATTGGTGCAGAGCACCGGTTTCCCATTGGCTCTGGCTGGTCATATGCCTCTCGGCTGATTGGCTGAGACTAGTCATGTGACTGCTCACCAATTGGTCGAGAGGCAAGTAGACCCCACCTCCAAGGCGGGGTATAAGTACCCAGAGATCCCGGCAGCCGGCATTTCACTGTAGTCGACCACTGGGCTAACATCTAGCTGATTAAAGCCTAAGTCTGGACCTTCATCGTGTCTCGCGTTCAATTGATGGTACATCACTCCGCACATAAGATAATCCAGGAAATGACAAACGCACTCTTTGCAAGGGCACACAACGATGTCCATTTTGACTGAGATCAGGAGGATTCTGGCTTTCCAAAGGTGCAGGCTGCCATCGACTGCTCTCATGTGTCTCTTTGATCCTCGTGGCATCAAGGATTGTAGTTCGTCAACCGAAATGACTCCACTCCCGAGATGTTCAGCTGGCTTGTGAGCACACGATGCGCATCCTCCAGGTGTGTGCTCAGTTCCTGGGAAGTGTGCGTGACTCATACATTGTGAGCTGCTCTCAGATCCCCACCATGTTTCACAGTGACTGCAAGGTTGGCTCCTCATGGACAAGGGATATCCACTGAGGATGTGGCTAGTGACGCTTGTGCAAAACCCACAGATTTCAGCTGACACCAGATATCATAAGAAGTCTTTCAGCACCAGGTTAAAGTCCAACAGGTTTGTTTAGAATCACAAGCTTTCGGCGAGCAGCTCCTTCATCAGGTGAGTCACTCACCTCCAAGATGAATCCCAGCTCCTTCCACCTGGCCTTCATCACTTCTGTCAGAACCTGCTCCTCCGCCAAGATGCGTCCATATATCCCGGACATCCTGCCCTCTTCTGACCCTGTGTAGGAAAGAATCCTCTCTGATAAAGTGGACGGTGGTGCCACCGGGAATGTCAGGAATGTCCAGTGAACAAAATCCCTGACCTGAAAGTACGTAAACATATTGGCCCCACCAGTCCTGCTTTCTCCTTCAACTCCACCAAGCTGGCAAATCGCCTCTCCAGAGACAAACCCCTTACTCTCTCCAGCCCCTTTCCTTTCCACCCCCCAAATGTGACATCCAATTTCACCGGCTCAAACAAATAATTCCTGTCAATTTGGGCCTATCGTGACACTGCCCTCAGCTTAAAATGCTGACAGAGTGTCTGCCATATCTTCAATGTGGAGACAACCACCAGGTTCAAAGAGTATTTCATCGGCATGAATGGCAGACACGCTGTCACCAACGCCTCCAAGTTAGACCTTCTGCATGACCCCGACTCCACCCGTACCCAAGTAGCCTTCTGCTCACCATACCGCCCCAACACATTCTCTGTATTGACTGTTCAATAATAAAACAACAAATTTGACAGCACCAACTGTACCCCACCCTCCCCCCCCACCCCCCACCCCTGCACCTCTCCATGCATAAATTTTCATGGGGAAGGAGAGCGAATCGTACCTGAGCGGCGCTCCTAGCGCCAGCAGAGACCAGTCACATGTCTCCGCTGGTGGGAGCATGTAGTCTTCAGAATGTGGAATCTAGCCATGTGTTGCACTGAGGTGTGTGTCTCAGTGCTGGTGAGGGTGTGAGTGAAAACTGTGACTGTTCTCCAATCTCCACGTCAGAGAAATTGTCTTGGCTGGTGCTGAAGGTCTCTTGGGCCTGGGTAGTGGTCTGCCTGAACCGCTCCTCTGATGTGCCTATGGTTTGGGCCTTCACATACAGGAGACATGACTCACCTGAGTTTTATGTGGTGGATGATGGTGTCACTTGGTTTATCGTTGCCCACCTAAAGTCGGCATGGGAATAGTCGACTTTGTCCCAGGTCAGCTGAATTCCCCTCAAATTCAGAGAGTTCTTTAAACTCGGGCAGCGCTCTGCCTATCTGGGATCTCTCCTTATTGTGTACCAGCTTGTCCTTCATGAAAACAGATGGTGAGAGTGTCAGCAGGACTAGTTCTCAGGCAGATGCTAAGAGTGCCTGGTATTTGTCGATGGTGATGAGGAGACAACCCACAATGGAGATGAAGATGTGTGTGAGAGAGTGAGTGGTGATGTCCCTTGAGCTGCCAGTGAGTGAGCTCCCTGTCGATGTGTGATGGATGCGTGAGTGTGAGAGTTGAGAGCGGTGGGAAGAGTGGCTTATCCAGAGGATGGAGGAGATAACTAATCCTTTTCCATCACTGGAGGCATGCGATGCATTGGCACCATGCACTGCTGCAACCTCTCATGCTGTGGTGCTGTCCCTGCGAACTGGTCTCCCTGTGTGAGGGTGGAGGACATCATGGCGCTCCTCCGCAGCATCCAATAGTCTGTTGAGGGAGGCTTCCAAGAACCAGCGACAGACTTCCTTGCAGCCATTAGCCATGTGAGCCAAGAAGAAGTGGCTGGTGAGTGCCAGGGCTTTCTTTAAATGGACCTCCCCTGTGTGTAATTAGCTGAGGTGATGTCAGGTTGGGCGAATCAGAGGCTGCCCACCACAGAGCCGGTGTGAAGAATTATTTTTTTTAACTGGCTAACAATACGGAGTGAAAACCCACCATCGTTGCCAGCAGTCTAAATGCTGCTTTTCCTACCCTCCATCGAACTCTGTCAAATACAGGGGAAATTCCACCCATAGAATGGTTACAGCATATAAGGAGGCCATTTGACCCATCATGCCTTTGCAGGATCTCTGCAAACGTACTTTAGCTTGTCCAACTCCTGTACCCTTTCCCCACAGCCCTCCAATTTGCTTTGCCGTCAGCCACTTATCCAATTGCCCTTTGAAAACACCGATTGAATCAGCCTCCACTAGACAATCAGACAATGCATTCCAGACCATAATTACTTGCTGCCTAAAAAAACTTTTGCCAATCACTTTAAAATTCCCTGTCGCCTCCACAGAAGAAAACATTTTTACTCCATCTACTCTGTCTCAATAATAGTAGGAAAACAAAAATCTTTGGCAAAACTGATTTATAGCAGCTGCACTGCTAATAACAAATAACAACCACAAATTCGATATTGTCCTCATCCATCTCTAGGACAAAACGGCACGTACAACTTCCAAAATAATGGCAAAATAGTGACAATTAGTACAGACATTGCAAGGACATATAGTTTACAAAGCAGAAAATATGTTGTGTTAATTATTTCGCATTCCCGGTCATATTTTGCTGTTATTTGCCTCATTAACTTCATTGCACAGTTAATAATAATAATGATCTTTATTGTCACAAGTAGCTTTACATTAACACTGCAATGAAGTTACTGTGAAAAGCCCTAGTCGCCACATTCCGGTGCCTGTTCGGGTTCACAGAGGGAGAACTCAGAATATCCAATTCTCCGAACAGCACGTCTTTCGGGACATGTGGGAGGAAACCGGAACACCCGGAGGAAACCCACGCAGACACGGGGAGAATGTGCAGACTCCACACAGACAGTGACCCAAGCCGGGAATCGAACCTGGGACCCTGGCGCTGTGAAACCACAGTGCTAACCAATATGCTGCTTGTATGCCTACTTGTGACAATAATAAAGATTGTTATTATCTGCAGTTTCAATTTGCAGCTTGTGCCCAGTTGGTATCTTGACGTGTGTCACAGTTGTATTTGTTACACTTCATCTTCAAAAATGAGTGTCTTATTTTAAAGCTAATAATTGCCTGCTAGCCTGGAAGGCAGATCACTCGGACTGCCATTAATGTGACGGCTACAAGTGCTACCTTGTGGAATACAAGTTTCCAGAAAGAAAAAGGAACTGGTTTCATCATGAATGCCAGCAACTGAGCTTGTGAAGTATATACTGACAGGGTGAGATGAAATGGGGTTGGAGGAAAATCGTGTGGAGCACAGAAACACCAGCAAGGATCAGTTGCTCTGAACGGCTCGTTTCTTAGCTGTCGGTTCAGTGTTATTCTATGTGAACCATGCAAACTACTGTTGGTTACAATGCTTTTGCCGCCTCATGTTTATTCCGTGGACCTTAAAAGAGTACTAAATAGTCTCAGCACAGCTGCTGTTGATTTCACTCGAGATTTTGAACCCAGGCTCTTCTCTAACTGCAAATCAGCCACGGAAATTCAGAAAAGCCTTTTAATCCGAAGAATGAAATGGAACTATTGGATCTGTGTGGTTATGAAACATTTTTAAATTAATAGCTCTTTAAAAAAAATCTGCAGCACTTACACAGGCACATTGCTTGTTACAAATTTTTATTTTATTACATATCAGTGACGGGGATTAAGAAGCAGGATGGTGTTCCATAATTCAACTGTTCTTGTCAAAATTTCCTTTCTTTTGGAAGTACACAAAAACACCCTCAATACAACAATTTTTCTTTCCACCAAACACAACTTAATGCTGTATTAGATTCAACTCATTATTTTTTTAAATGTTATTTTAGCTGCCGTCATACTTATTCTCAGCCTTTCTTAAAAAATAAAAGATAACCAAGTTGTTAAAGTTGTTAAAAATATTTGAAAGATATTTATTCCATTCGAATGGAATTAACTCACTGCGAATATGAGAAATGGTTGATGATAGCTTTTCTTGGATCACAGGTATTGATAGTTTTAATTGCTTTGTTTACCAAACAATCAATGACCCGATAGCCTTAGCAGTCACATTTTGTAAGACTGATTGAAAACATCACGCTTAATTTCCAATCCTTACACTTACTTTAGACCTCCTGCAGAAATAATAAAACAACTAAGACCCCCCCGACCCCCGCACGATAACCGATTAATGTTGCAGTTGATTATGCCCAGGGCGACTCTCAACTTTCAAAATAATATTTGCTTGTTGTTGCTGAATAGTAAATGATGTCTGTGATGCAATACCTGTGATGTCACCTTGTATACATGCGTCATTTCCTCTTCCCATACCGCCAAGTGAACCATTCCATTGTCTCCACAGTGATTGTAGCCATATTTTAGCTTTGGTGATGAACATTCAGTCATCCCGATAACTCAGGATTTTTCAAGATTGTTCTGTGCAACCTCCTATTCACCAACGGAGCAGCAAAATAATAACTTTGCACTTTCTTAAGGTGTGCTCTAATATAGTCAAATATTGATTTATTTCATTCACCCAGCTGCTGACTCAGTTCTTTGCACACGAGGAGTGTCAGCTTTCTCTCATTGAATGGTAGCAGTTTATGCACGCCAGAGGCATTTGTCGACCGTGAGTACAAATGGTAAGGCTCCCTGGATGCGCATTGATCAGCTTTTGAGGGCACCTAGCTTTCAAATTTCATGTCCACTTTTACATAAATGCTATCTGACAATTACAAGCAAAGCACTGCAATATAACACTGCAGTCCACATTGCTCACTGGGTCTGTGCCATAGCCTTGGAAATAAACACACAGGAACAGGATGAGAATATGAGAATCCATGAGGTAATGCAAGAATGTGCACTTTGACATTTAATAGCGTTCACAAACTCATCTTTTTCCCTGTTGTGCGTATCTGCATTTGAGATGGTAGTTGATGTTGTAAGTGTATGGTATTAGATGTGATGAATATCTAATGTAATACTCTGTTCCCCCAAATGGGTTCATCTCATCAGTCGGATGAGATTGAGATTGGAATCAAGCCTCTGGAAACATGAGTTGTGTGTCAACCAACTGTTTTACTGCTGTGCCAGTGGGTCACGTCAGGGGCGACTAACATCCTTCTAACTGAGCATGTATTTTATTTCATGATACGTTAACTTGGAATAATATGTACAAGTCAGATGCACTGAGAATTGTAATTACAGACTCTTCCCAACATCACATGTGAGGTGAATTGACAACATGCTGGGGATCAGTGTATCTGCCTTCATTGCATCAGAGGAGCGAAAAGCAACTGTCTGGCCCAGCACTGAGATCATGGTTGCTTAGCAACAGCAGTCATGCAAATGTTTTCTTGCTGAACCTAAAAAAAACAATTAAAAGGCTTGGTTATGAAACTTTATTATGCTGATCATTTAGAGTCGTGAATATAAAGGAACAAATATTTTTTCAAACAAGTGCTGGTTTTACATCAATTTTCAACACAGAAGTAAATAATATCCATTTTGTCCCATTATTTCTGATCATAATCCTTTGACTCAAGTCATGCTACTTCATATAAATCAGATAAAAGTTTTTTCCTAAAAGAATCATCAAGTGCCACCGTTTTTGAATTTTGATTATTTAGAACGCTGGCTACTAACAGTTGTGCAATTGTGGAGTTACACATTCATTAGACACGCACAACCATCTCAATGTGAAAAACCCTTCTCTCATTTCAAATCCTACTCCAGGTAGTGTTGTAATAAAGCAGAAATGGCATTAAATTCCCGATTGATCAGAAAGTCTGTAGAGTTCAAGGCAGCTTCTAGTTTCAATACAAAACAACAAAGAACCAGGTACTAAGAGTGATGAGAAAATATTCCACTTCTGACAGTGCCACGGTCTTTACAATATCAACTCATTATTGCATCTCCCTGTGTGAACTGAACTGGATGGCAACCATATTGCATTGCAAGAGACTACCCTGCAGATGAAAGTGTTATGTAGTGCTATCCATCACTGTATATACACAAGGGGTTAATGTAAATACGCTACAACTAAGTAATAACTAGAGGGAGCACCAGAGATGTCATGACATGCAGACACGCAACCAATAGGTCATTAGAACAGGACACAACCAATGGGAAATCAGGACACCCATAGGTGGCATTACCACAAGGGGGCAATGCACGACCCATATAAAAAGGACAAGGCACACAGGCTTTGCCTCTTCCACCGGCAGAAACCTAGAGAGTAGGACAGGGTTGATTAACAGCAACATCGCACCCTAGCACATGGTCAAGAGCACGCTTGTATCGTTAGCAGAATAGACTGAGTTATTTGAGGCAGATTAATAGAGAGTCAAACTTATTTAGGAGCATTGTTAATCGTTCAATAAATACGTTAAACTTATCTCCGAGTCTGGAGTATCTATCAGCAGAGCCCACAGCAAGTGGCAGCTTAGGTTACTCGAGGTAAAATAACACAACATGGTACAGGAGTGACTGCTACATCTCCCTAGTTTAACTCAGCAAGGTTAGAGACAACCAGCTACCGAATCCAGGCATGATGAACAAGATTCAGGCTCCTCATCAACTGAGGACCACCAGTAATCTTACTGCCAGCTGGCGTTCGTTCAAACAAAAATTCCAACTATACATGGAAGCATCCGACCCAAATGGCGCGACTGATGCTCGGAAGACAGCTCTTCTACACACCATTGCGGGTGAACATGCGATAGAGATCTTCACCTCGTTTCAATACTCAGAAGGGCAGGACAAAACAAAATACCAGATCATCCTGGACAAATTCGACAGCCACGGCGAGGTGGACACGAACAAAATCGGTAAACATGGCGCGAGTACTCAACACGAGGCAGAGGTAGGGTTGAAACAGAAGAAGACGGCACTTTTGAATGGCAGCCATCTTGCGCATGTGCAGTCTGACCAGTCCGCACATGCGCACTTCCCTAAAAGACGCAAACCGGCAAACCGGTGTTTTGCACATGTGCGAGAAGCCGCGCATGCACAGTTGCGAAAAGAGCGCACAGTAAAGGAACCTCGGCGTGCATATGCGCAATTGAGTTGTACGCATGACGCCACAAGCATCATGACATCAGAGGCCCTGGACCATGCCCACTTAAAGGGAAAATGTCCAAAGATTTAAAAGAAGAGTTTTAAAGCCACAAAACACAATTCTTTCACCTCGAAAGTCAGAACAATACCTGAACTTCTACCAGACGTTGAAAATAACCTTTGCAGCACCCTGGAACAAGCAGTTTGCACCACCCAAAGTGAAGAGCACAATGACAAATCCGAAACCAAAGAAGATGATTTGTTCATTGAACAAGAAGAAAACGATGCCACACAGCGAGTACTGAATGACTCTGTTGGCATTAGGAGTGTGCGGCACCTAACACATGAATCTGATCAAGGCAGTGCTACAGATCCAGACGATGACTACCTGGATAACGCATACCGAGTAGGCATCATCACGAAGTGCGATTACGTCACACCGGGAACATCGCAAGTCCCGTCAATCCTTGCCGTGGATTTCGAGGACAAATGGAATGCAGTGATGGATGTCAACCAATGCCCCATCCAGTTCAAACTGCACACAGGTGCCTCCGCCAACCTGATCTCGCAGTCAGTCTTCACGAGAATCAAGAAGGCTCCCAAGCTCCTTCCAGCTGCCTTCAAACTCCAGGACTCCACTGGCAATTAAGGCACTGGGGTCCTGCCACCTAACAGTGTCCAACTGACACATACAGACAAGCCTACGCTTCGAGATTGTTCAGCCAAACAGGGCGTCCCTGCTAGGTGCGCACGCCTGCAAGCCTCATCCGACGGGTCTACACCATGATGCTGTCGCCTCTGGATCCTCAGGCCAGCATCGACAACATCCTGACCCAGTACCCAGATGTCTTCAGCGGGATGGACACACTTCCGTACCAGTACAGGATTCTGCTGTGGCCTGACAGCAAACCAGTGGTCCACGCACCACGAAGAGTCTCCGACTCCACACAGAGCGCGATGAAAGACTCCACAGCGAGACCACTGCATGACTCCACACCGAGAGCGATGAAAGACTCCACACAGAGAGCGATGAAAGACTCCACAGCAAGACCACTGCACGACTCCACACAGAGCGATGAAAGACTCCACGCAGAGAACGATGAAAGACTCCACGCAGCGAGCTATACAAGCCTCCACAGAGAGCTCGTTGACAGACTCCCCAATGGAAGCAACTCAAGACTCCATAGCAAAGTCTATGCATGAACAAGACCATGAAGGTCTATCAACCTTATCTGAGCAACCAGCAGCAGACTATGAAAGTCTACCCAGCTCATTTAACCAACAAGAAGGCACTGAATGTCTACCCATTGTATGTGAGACAAGTGACAAAGAAATCACAATTCCCATACCAGATGTGCAAGATCACAGCGAGACTGACAGGTCTCAGCTCGTATGTACAGAAGCACTCAACAATCAAAGTGAAACTACTCTTTAGTCCAGTTAGACCACATCAATTAAAACCTCATCCACTCGAGCCTATCCACAAGAAAATTAAATCTTGAAGATTTTGACTCCAGAAGAGGAACATCAAGGAACCAATGATGATTCAAGTGAACCAGAAATGACTCCAGAAGAGGAGCACCAAGGAATCAAAGAGGAATCACATCAACCACAAAGGAGTGATGTCACCAAGATCAATGCAACATCCGATCATTCTCACAATCCTCAAGAAGAAACGCTCAATGAAGCATCAGATACCACAAAGGACACTGGCCCAAGTAACTTTGAGAATGACTCGAATTATCCACACGGAACAGTCATTGAGCGCGATGAGCACGACAAAAACAACAAAAACATCAACAATAAACCAACAACTTGTACGACATGGTACAACTCTACACATAAAGGACAATTTAACAGCACAGCTCAAAACAATCGTACAAATATACCATGGCATGACAACGGATCTTATCAACTCACGTTTACTCCACTACAAACAAGCTAACCAGCTTTCAAGAAAGATGACATACAGAATCGCTACCACAAGCATTAAAAAAAAGTCTAAATCAGACAACGAAGTGATTCGACCATTCGAACACCTGATGATGACTTCTTGGTTACTTAAACACAAGAACACTGACGATGTTCACAAAGAAATAACAACATCAACATCACCACTTCAACAACAGAAGCAGAAAGCAACTCAACCGTACAAATTCATAAGATTGGACTCATAGACATTAATTGGTATTGTATAATCATCAATATCATTACAACTTGTACATGTCATCATTCATCTACCTATTTTGTACAATTTTCTTCAACAACGTACAGAAAATACGTAACACGAAAAAAAGGGGAATGTGGTGATATGCATCACTGTATATACACAAGGGGTTAATGTAAATACACTACAACTAAGTAACCACTAGAGGGAGCACCAGTGATGTCATGACATGCAAACACGCAACCAATGGGTCATTAGAACAGGACACAACCAATGGGTAATCAGGACACTCAGAGGTGGCATTACCACAAGGGGGCACTACACGATCCATATAAAAAGGACAAGGCACACAGACTCTGCCTCTTCCACCGGCAGAAACCTAGAGAGTAGGACAGTGTTGATTAACAGCAACGTCACACCCTAGCACGTGGTCAAGAGCAAGCTTGTATAGTTAGCAGAATAGACTGAGTTATTTGAGGCAGATTAATAGAGAGTCGAACTTATTTAGGAGCATTGTTAATCGTTCAATAAATACGTTACACTTATCTCCGAGTCTGGAGCATCTTTCAGCAGAGCCCACTGCAAGTGGCAGCTTATGTTACTAGCAATAACATAACACAACATGTTACTTCTAAAGAAAAAAAATCCTGGCCAGATTCAGACTTGTAAACTTTGTCCTTGAGTTTTTCAGCTTGATATTTTTTGGCATGTTCTTCGAAAGGAAATCAGCCATGTTCCTGTGTTAAACTATCTTGGGTAGGTTGGAAACAGAAGCTGGGGTGGGTGCTGTGGTGGGGGGGAAGGGGCACTAGTGCAAAATCAAATATGTGCATACTCCCCTTAATTCATAGCCATTTAGAATCCTGCAACTAAGCCCTGGATTACCAATGATACTATCTACTTCACTTAGCACTGCATTGCAAAAAACACACACTCTCATTAAAGTGTAGTTTAAAGCCAAATAATTCAGGCTTGCATAAATCTTTAATAGGAGTTACCTACTCAAAATTGTCTGCACTTTCATTCTCAGCCCAAGGGAAGCACTATACCTCTCAGCAAAGAATAGCGATAAACTCCATGTTGTGTGACATATAATATCTTCAAGTAATCCTAAGGATTTTTGCTTTTGTCTCCCATAAACAAAAGGCCACCCATACATAATGCATCCAGGCTTTTGGAGACTCCTTGCTTTGGCAGGTGGCAGATAGCAGATGGACATTCAACTCTTAGTCAATTACAGCTGGAGGCAAATTTACTTTCAAGTAATTATAGGGAGTAAAACAAAGCAAATTGTCTTTCAGAAGAACATGGGTGTTCTTTTAACTGCCCTATTATCAAAGCAGTCTGTAGACAAATTACAGGTAAAGCCAAACTGTATATTTTCTGATTCATAAAACTGCACAATTCTTTGCACCTTACACAGTCTGGAAATTGATATTTGTGGGGTACATACAGTACAAACAATGTTTGACGTTAAAACAAAATCAACACACATTACTTTGGTTATAGTGTTGGAAAACTAGGATTTACTTTCTTGAACTCAATTCAAAACTTTAAGACAGGGACCAAGACCACAAAAGTTACTAAAAGTTAGATATTACGATTGCCGATAAGAGCAGATAAACGCACATTAATATTACATTTTACATTCTTCTATCCATTATTTTAATGGAGACAGTAGCTGATTTAAAATCCCACTGTCAACAGTAATTTTCAACCTTAATCATCTTTGTTTTTCTAAAGGAAAATATATGTTGACATTTAAATTCAGATATGCCACCAAAACTAATCTTAGTAAAAATGTACATCCACTGTTTTAATTCAGAAGTGCTTTCTATGTTTAAAATGTCAGTGCCGGTGCCGCAGTGATATTCGAACCAAAGTATGAAGGTAGCACTCATATAAAACAGTCTGCAATTTAAAAATAAAAAATATCAAATTTGAAGTTAAAAAGTGTTTTTCCATCTCATGGAAAAATTAAATAGCAAGTATGATACTGATGTTTTTGGTTTTGAATGATTGGCTAAGTTTTAAAATTGGAAGAAGGATGTTCAAGACCATTACATATTAGCCAGCGTGAGCTATAAAGGGTAATAAACCATATGGTTTCTTCCATGAAACTCTGTTGCAGGTCGAAGAGCGTTATATTTAGGAATGATTCTTGAATCGTGTTTAATTCTTGCCCAACAAATGCCAGTGTTAATGTATTACAGATTATTCAGTCAATTTGATAGTTCCAGGTGAAGAAAAAAACACAAATCTCATTTCCTAGTTTAAAAGGGTCATCTAGACGACTTCCCCCTGCAAGAGCAGAGATGATGCTTGACATGAATCAATCAAGCAAGCTCAATTTTACAGTTAGAGCATCTAATGCCTAAACATGAGTGTGCAGGTGGAAATTAGCACCAGATTATGAGCATACATGATCTTCCTGTGGAAGACAATAATATTGGCATTAAGCTCCTCGAGAGGGAAGATGCTGCTCATTTTTAATATATCTTAAATTATGTCAGAAAAACACTGGAACATCACACAAAAGCCACAGTCAGTGTATATTGCTATCTCATAAAGCTCGAGATCTCTACAACAATATTGACACAGCAGCAGGCAAGCAAATGTCAGCCAATATAACATATGAAATACTTAACGTAACCAATTTTCAACTGTCAATCAGACTGGAATAATGACTGATGCTGGGAATCAATACTGCACAATTGAATTCCAGCTCACAAACTTGTTTCACTCTGCACTATAGAAGTCTGTCAGATGCTTCACCCTCAGAGCTGCATTCGGATTCCAAAGATTTATTTTAGCCAAACAAGCCCATTAGTAAAAGCAAAACGCTTGACAAAATTATCCTTTCTTTGTCACTCATAAATCTCTGCACTGAAATTATTTGGATAAATATCAGATCAGGCCAAAAGGACCATATTGTTCTTATAAAGAACAATCTATGGAATGCTAAAAGCAGTTTTATTTTCCAGTTGTGACTAGACATATGTGACATATTTGAAAGGCATTCTCCACCACATAAAGGAAAGCAGAGTCAAGCTTGTAACCTTTGCGCGCACTGAGTTTGAAATGAGGACTGCATTCCAAGGGCTCTGATCAAGGCAGGAGATCCGTTGGCTCATCGTCTAATTTCGGTGCCGACAATGGTGTTCTCTCAAAGTGAGTCAAGGTAGCAGAAGATTACAGGTCACAAGATCTTCGTTATTTCCCACCTGTAGCTTCTACCAACGTTTTATTAAGGATTTTTTCCATCTTCTCTCAGAATGACCTCTGTGAGTAGGATCCACACCCAGGGGACAGAACAGGCTTCTGCTCAGTAAATGGTTGTCAGGGTAGGGAGGACCAGTGCTTTAAAAAGGCAGCATCATTATTAGTAGACCGGAGGAAACGCAGCAACGTTTTTCATACGTTCTTCCAGAAATCTTTTTCACCTCTGAAGAATATTTCATATTAATCATTTCAACTGCACTTACAAAAGAAGTTGTGAATGCTTTTGGTCCTTAAAACAAATGCTAATTAAATTTAATATTTGCAGCAGATTCCTCAAATAATTAGAGGGTATTGATTGGACAGTTTAAAAAAAAAATTTAGATTATCCAATTATTTTTTCCAATTAAGGGGGCAATTTAGTGTGGCCAATCTACCTACTCTGCACATTTTTGGATTGTGGGGGCGAAACCCGCGCAGACACGGGGAGAATGTGCAAACTCCACACGGACGGTGACCCAGAGCCGGGATTGAACCTGGGACCTCAGTGCCGTGAGGCAGCTGTGCTAACCACTAGGCCACCATGCTGCCCTTTGATTGGACAGTTAACAGTAGATGATCCACGTACAATAATATCAGGTGTTTATCAGATATCAATTTGACAGAAATATTTCTGAACTCTGCTGTAAGGAGTGGGAATATGTTTCAAATAGAATGTAGGAAAAATTCATTTTTAAGCATATTAACCTTTCAAAGCTAAAACGTTTAGGTAGGAGCAGATAATAATCCATAAATCTGACTACAGATGTATAATTCCAATAATCTATCAAATTTCTACATTAATATATTCAAAGTCATACCTTTCCATGATAATTTTATTCGGTTTTCAGATACAGTCTAAATGCAGTCACAAAGAACAGCGAGCAACTGAATATGGTATAATACAGAGCATAATCAATATGTCATTGACAAATGCAACATTCAGTGAGAAGGTACGCAATAAAATTATCACTAAGATAGTGATAGTCTATAAAAGAGAATATTCTATAAGAGGTTAATTGGTCTAGTTAATCATTGGATTTCCATCTGCATTGTCTTTCATGCAAATATTTTGGAACATACTTGTAAGCCCATCTTGTCACTCAAAGCATTAACCTGAATACAGGTTACAAATTGTCACTTGTACCTTGCTCTGACAGTCAATTAAACAGAAAATACAGGCACACTGCTGTCATTCTGGCTCAGAAGTAAATTGGCATGAGGAACTGAATGACTGATTTATCAACTTATCATTACAACAGTGGGATGCATTTCAGTTCACGGTTTGATTGACAGCTACAAGTGGTTATACGTGAAACAATGAGTAAAAATGCATGTTTTCAAAAGGGACTGAAGGATGGTAAATGCAGTGAATGGGTCTTTGTCAATGAGAATATTTTTTATTTGAAATAGCGAATTCATCAATAGACACTTAAGAACTTTATTTAATCTCAGTAGAAGTCCTAAGGTCTACCCATTGTGAAACTGGGTAAGTTGGTATGGTAGGTGTAAGGGCATAGGGTGAGCATGTGTGGGCACTAGTTAGCATATGGGGTTATAAAGACCCATGGGGATGGGTGGAGGTGCATAGGCTGGCTTAGAGAGTATGGAGGTCATAGGGAAAGGGTGGAGAGGCAGAGATTGATATGGAGTATGAATGGCCGTGAGGGTGAGTATGGGGCTTCAGGTTGCATGTGCTGTCATGAATAGGGCAGGAAGAGTGTGTGTGGGGGCTGAAGGGCTGTTTTGTGTTTCATTCATTTCTGAAGTACCGAACAGGCCTTCCACCTAATCCTGCTCCAAGTTCAGCAACCTCTGAACACTTTCCGGGGTCACCCACCATGACTCCCATTGTCACTTGCACTCCAACCCCCTCACCGCGTCTGTTGGGATCTGAACTTTTTGTTAATATATTTCTGTGTCACCGCGCACATATATTAATTGAACAGACCTTGAGATTGAACTGAAATTGGATTTTAATATCAATTAACCACTTTAATTTTGTGTGTCTACTGAGGATTGGTTTTCTAACAGTTTAGGTCTTCAAGCAGTCAGCCATTTTATAGTATGAAATGTAATAGCTGTTAGTCAGCTATTATGATTTCTTTAAATAATATATTCAAATTGAACCCTTTTAACTATACAAAAAGGTTCGATTCTTTCAGCCTCAGACCAAAAATCTGAACGTCTGAGGAATTCTTTCCCGGGTTGGGTTTGTGGAACTGGGAATTGTTCTGACTTTGTGCTCCTGACTTGGGAGCCAAAACTCAGGCCTCAGTTATGTATGGTATTGTTCATGATGATGAGCAATATTATTATTGATAAGTCTACTTTCTATCTGCAAGTAGGAGTAAACATACTCCAACAGTTTTCTGATTTTACCATCTTCTTCAGCAGTACAAAACCTCTGCCAGAAATACCCAAAAGAGTTATCTACATACTATACAAATTGCCCTCCATTGTCAATTGCTAGCACCCACCGAGATAAGGCATTGGTGATAAATGGTTGCCTATATCTCCAGTGGCACAAAAAATAACTTTCCCATACATTGATCAACAAAAATAATAAAATGAAATAAAATAGTTTATTTTGTGGTTGTAACAGGATCAACCAGTGAACAGCTGTTGAATTCATCTCTGGGCTCTCGAGTTAGGGAATGGAAAGTCAACCCGGTCACCTGCTCGTGCTGCATGCGGATGGGTGAAGTTCAGTCACAATTCTCTGAAAATGAAATAGCCTTTTCCCCGCCACTGCTCACCAATGGATAATATCCACTTAGGTGAAATCAGGAGAGTGTCAAGAGGAGAGAGAGGAAGAAAACTGCACTGCCGGCAGGGGTCCGCGCATGCATGTGGTGGCCGTGTCCATGCCGGTGCCACGCAACATGGCGTAGCGACACAGTGGGCCCGTGCGGAAGCAGGTAGGCCTCCCCAGATCGCGTGCGCCCGCCGACCGGTAGCCCCCGATCATGGGCCTGCTCGTCGTGGAAGCCCCCCCCCCCCCCGAGTCCGATCCCCCTGCCCCCCCCCAACCAGGACGGCCACCCCGTCTGCGGTCTGAGCTCCCGCCGGGTGGTACCATATGTGAACCACGCCGGCGGAACTCGGCCGTTCAACCGCGGAGAATCACCGTGGGGGCTGCATTGAATGGCCCCCGACCGGTGCCGCGTCGACCGCGCACATAGGACTGGCGCCGATTCTTCGATCACCGGAGAATCGCGTCCCGACGTCGAAGCGGCGTGGCGGGAATTTTTTCCGTGAGCGCCGATTCTCTGATCCGGCGCCGGCTCGGACAATCCTGGCCAAAATCTTCAAATGTACAAAATAATTTTCCACAGGCATGACACCATACAATTTGTTTTAAAAATTTGTGCGATACTTAAACTGCAAAAAAGTGAACAACGCTAAACATTTTGCCTGTTGTTCACTCTAAAATCAAAGAACAATGGCTATTGTCAATTGTCAATTGTCACGTTAAACATGGGGGGGGGGGGGCGGGCTGGAGATTTTGTTCTGTTACACTCTTCTTTTTGTCATACTTTGCCCAGCATTTGCTTAGCCAGCACAAACATCATGGCATTTTAAGTAGAAAGTCAATTCAATACAATTCAAGTTAACATGATCTTTTGGACTGGCATATAGAATATCGCACTAGAAGTAGGCTCACTGTACAAATCTACCCCTAGGATAAACTAATCATTATTGGGGGTTACCCCTAATTGTCCTTGTTTGCTGGACGTCATTGATTTCCTAAAGTTTACATTGGTTCTTTTGAATGCTTATAATAGGAACACTTCAAGGCTTTGGATTTCTTAAAAATGTTTTAGGAAACTGTCTATTGTACACCAATATAACTCGGAATTAGTTTTATATACTTTTTTAACAGTCAGTTTAGTCATTTGAAAATGGGCAACTCATCAATAGTGGATTTATGCTATGATGAATCCATGTTTAACAGTATTAATCAAAATTTAAACGAATCATGAAATATATAGAATCATAGAATCCCTGCAGTGCAGAAGGAGGCCATTTGGCCCATCAGGCCTGCACCAATCCTCTGAAAGAGCACTCTAACCAGGCTCCCACCCTATCCCTGCAACCCCATAACCCACCTCACCTGCACATCCCTTTTTAAAAAAATTTAGAATGCCCAATTTGTTTGTTCCAATTAAGGGGCAATTTACTGTTGTCAATTCACCTAGCCTGCACATCTTTAGTTTGTAGGAGCGAAACCCATGCAAACATGAAGAGAATGTGCAAACTCCACCTGGACAGTGAACCAGAGCCAGGATTGAACCTGGGAACATGGCGTCGTGAGGCAGCAGGGCTAACCCACTGCACCACCGCGCTGCCCCCTCACCTGCACACCCATGGACACGAAGGAGAATTCAGCATGGCCAATCCACCTATCTGCATATCTTTGTACTGTTGGAGGAAACCAGGCCACCTTGCGAAAACCCAAGCAGACATGGGGATAAAGTGCAAAATCCACAGTCACCCAAGGCCGGAATTGGTCCCTGGCCCTGTGAGGCAGCAATGCTATAACCACTGTGCCATTATGCTGCCCTATTTTAAAACAGTTTTAAAAATTATTTTATCAGTCATGTTTTCAAATACTGTTGAATTGTGACAGATCGTGGTAAAGTTTACATTTGGCGATACACTAATGAGTATGAGCCCAAACTACAGAACAAAAACAACTTCTCAAAAGAGACTTAATTCTGGCACAGTCTGCATTTCACCAATGGGCCCAAAGCATATATTGCATCTCCTTTGGGTCAAACTTTCTCCAGGCTTTGGAACTTTGACAATGGGACCAAATGGGTGGCCTGGGCCTACTCTCGCTGGGAGCACGAGCGGAGGAGCAATTTTCCTGGAGATGACCTCCTCATGGCCACCTCCATGCTTGTCATCCTGTTAAGGACAGCAGGTGGATGCCTTCAGCCCATTGAGAAGCCTGGCAGCTCCAGAGTGTCAGTAGCTTCCCCAGAAAGAGCAGATTGGGAATTGCGAGGGTGCCTCAACTGCGCTATCCAAAGGATCTTGGCCAATAAATACGTATGGATGGAGGAGAAATCCCACCACTGAATTAGTCTTGACAGCAAAGATGGCCTTTCATGCCAGTAGCCCACTCTTTGCAACATGGAGCTTCGAGTTCCAAAGGCCCCCTTGCCTGCCGCAGGAAAGCCTATCCCATTGAGCTAGTGGCCTTTTCCAATGCCCAAGAGGGGGAAAGGGGTGCCAGGTAGGTCGCTGGCAAAAGTGCCCCTAATTGGGCTTTAACTATGTTAAATGGCTGCGTGCATCCATGGATTGAGCAGCCGATCTCATTCTCAGGCCACTCCTGGGAAACGTCCCCTGTTGTGATATGTTGGGTCCCAATATGATTTCCTCCTATTTTCTCAGCCCTCTTCAATTTGACTGTGTGCAATTAGTGAGGTTCCAAGCATCGAATCTGGCACAGGATCCCACCATTCTGGCCAACGGGAAAGGCGCAGTTAGAGCTATCGTCACTGCACTTAGTCTCAAAATGGGAGAATTCCAATAGGATGAAGACAACAGGATAGAAAAACTAAATTTTGGACCAGAGGATCTTGGTAGATTACTCTCAGCTTTCCATTTATGAATAGTATAGAATATGTGCTCACATTATGATACACTGCTTTTTAACAAAGATGGTAAGCTATTCAAAATAGTGGAGAGAGCAACTGGATATGGACACACTAATCAATTATCCAGTAACATCGCTCTGTAATTTTCAACCTCATATCTTACGAAATGGAGAGGAAACATTTCACATGGTGCTTGGCACAATCTCATATCAACTTTTCTCAGACACTTGCATGTTTTTGGAAATTAGAAGTGGCAACCCACAGAAAATTGAGTTTTATCTGATGAAGATCTAACTTCCGTAAGCATGTTCTCCACAGAAGACTGGGTTTCATAAAGATTCAGTGTGGCTCCAACATAATACTGATCAAAATCTTTACAATAACAGCAATTTAAAGCAAGTGATTTCAATCCAAATTGATTTATTATGAGCAAGGTAATTACATTTAGAGGAACAGTCTCTTTTCTACAATTTCATGCTGATAGATTTACGGCAACAACTTGTTTGAAAAAAAAGTATTTTTAATATTGGAATATTTTAAAGTTAAAAAAGGAAATGTTTGCAGGCGATCCACTGGATGACCGTAAACTGTTAATCATTAGTAATGACTTGACATAGGAGAAAAGAAGCAAAAGTCATATTAAAAATGTCACTGGCATTCAGGCATCATTGGGCAGAACTCTGCATGCACAAATTACATGGAATAGAGAGTAAGGAAAGAATTGCTCGAGTTGCTATGTGTCGTGAAGCTAAAAAAAAAACAGATAATGCATTCATTACATTCCTTTGCCAACTATTTCAACAGAAATGTTAATCAATTTAAAACAGCGGACATAGATTTAATGGAAAAGATAATATACATTCATACAATAATATTACAGACTAATTTCCAAGCTGTCATTCCAAGTATTGTCACATAACAAAAACCTCAAACCTCCCAATAAAATATTATTCAAAAAAGTTGATGTACTTCTTCAATAACACATATGTGGATCCAAATCCTTAATCTCTCATTGTCAGCATTCACCTAGCCTTATAAACAAAATGTCCGTGCTATGTTTTGCAGAGGTCTTTCTACTTAAATGTGTATGGCCAATGATCGATTTTCCACTGAGTTATAGCTTGAATCAATTGGCAGCACTGGAAATGTGTTTTCTTGAATTCAGCCAGGTTCTTGGAACAGTCAGTTAGAATCGTTGGGGCGGGAAAGGGTAGTGACAGAAACTGGGATTGTTACACAGTCAAGAGGGAGTAAATACAGGTAAGTTGATTGCAGATAGCTTGCTGAGGCCAAAAACTGAAACGCACAACTGCACTTATCACTGAAGTTTAAGACATTTAGAAGCTACTCTGCAATGTGGAATGCTATAATTATGTAAAGGAAAATTTAAAAAACACACAGCTAATGTTACAAATTTGCTAAAGATACCTTCTCAAGTTCAGTGGCATCTGTTAGCAGTCTAAACATCTTCTTAGGGAGTTGATTCACTCTCTCTTACATCTCCTTATAAGTGCAATTAATTCAGAGCGGCTCCCTCCCCCACCCCTTGTGATCTGATCTGGATGTTTGTCTCTTTTAGCCGCCCTCGCATATCTCTCCAATTTTTCCAAACACAGACTGTGCAAACCCTTAATGGAAAAGATCAGCTACAAATGGTCAAGCTACTTTATTTTGTCTTCTGCCCTTATCACAAACTACATTTCCTAACCACCAATTCGATTCCCCTTTCTAAGGCTGTTCAGAACTCTGCATGCTAGTTGACCCCAAGCTGAGATTTCGAATCATACACTCTCCAGCTGAACATCTTCTTCCTTAAATCCCTCGGGAAATATTTTATGCCTCTTCGTCCCTCTTTTCTTCTTTAAGACATTCCTTAAAACCTGCCTCTTTGACCATGCTTTTGGTCCTCTGTCCCATTCTTAGTTACGTGGAATTTTTTTCTGATTACACTCCTAGGATGGTTTACTATATTGGAAGCACTAACGTGTGATAAGTGAATATTCAAAGCAAAGTTATGACCAAGATCACTTGGTTCAATCAGCACAATTTAACATCGAATAATACTATAACCAAGGACATGCCACACTTCCTTATACTTGATTTCTAACTGTCCCCCAGTATTCCTGACCACTGCAAATTCCTGTTCAAAAGGCAGACTTACCTTTGGGGATCTATTTGTTTCTCGGTTTTCTGCTTCAAAGTCCTAACTGACCCCTGCCGCTGAATTTTACCATTTTCTGTTAGCAGCTAAAAAGCCATCAAAACCTTTCCAGAGCAATGGTTGTCGGATATTTTTCATTTGCTGACACAGGCTAATGAGCTGCTTAATTTTTATTCACATTCTAGAGGGAACATAGCTCACACGAAAGCTAACTCCTTCGCATCTTAGCTGCTGATCACTTCCAAGCTCTTTCTTTCAAGCTTGTGTGAATGCACGAGTCTTAATTTAAATCAAAACTCCATTTTTGATTTTTATTCCTATGAAGGGCCATTGATCCCAAACTGAGTTTCGCTCCACAGATGCTGCCTGACCTGCTGAGTATTCCTTTTATTTTCTATCTTTATTCAGTTGTTATGAACCATGGTTGCCATGCGGCACAATAGAAGCACTCTCAACTCTGTGTTCGGAGGCTGTGAGATCAGATGAAGGCAGGACCAGTAGTAAGCCAAAACACCAGAGCCTGTACCGCCATTCAATTTTTAAAAATGTTTTTAAAATGAATTTAAGGGATGGGCATTGGCGGGCGGCACGGTGGCACAGTGGTTGTTAGCACTGCTTCCTCACAGCTCCAGGGTCCCAGGTTCAATTCCAGCCTCGGGTGATTGTCTGTGTGGAGTTTGCACTTTCTCCACGTGTCTATGTGGGTTTCCTCCGGGTGCTCCGGTTTCCTCCCACAGTCCAAAGATGTGCAGGTTAGGTGGATTGGCCATGATAAATTGCCCCTTAGTGTCAGAAAGGTGAGGTGAGGTTATGAGGCTAAGGGGATAGGGTGGAAGTGTGGGTCTAAGTAGGGTTTTCTTTCCAAGGGCCGGTGCAGACTCGATGGGCGAATGTCCTCCTTCTGCACTGTATGGATTCTATGAAAGTTCAGCTGTTCATTAGTATTTAAATAATATTTGTACTGTTCGACTAGATGTTGGTGATTTCTCTTCTTCAAACCCTAAATCCACAGTTTCTAGCCTCTCACCATTTAGAAGTCACTTTCTTTTGCACCATTTAAGCCTCATATCAGAGACTTGGGCATAAAATGCACCCGATATCCCAGTGGAGTGCTGAGGGTATGCAGCATTATTAGAGGGTAAAACGAGACTCCAGCTCCTTCTCATGTGGACTGAAAGATCTCAAGGCACCCTTTGAAAGAAGAACGGCTGAGTTCTCCCCAGTGTCAGACAGATCATCTGCTTATTAACATTAAAGTTTGTGAAACCTTGCTGTATGCAAATTGGCTGTTGTGTTTCCTATGTTAGAACACTAACTGTAATGTTCTCTGTATGCACGGATGGCGATGTCTTTGTAGTTAAAGTGATCAGAGAACATACAGCTTTGTAAATGAACAAAACTGTTTGTTAAATAATTAAAACACTTAAGGGTTTCTATGATGTCTACCATGATTACAGTTGGATACTATGGCTAAATACAAATAATTATGATTAACTAGTATTAATTACTATTGACTAAGGAGCTGAGGGCAGCACGGTGGTGCAGTGGATAGCACTGCTGCCTCACGGCGCCGAGGTCCCAGGTTCAATCCCAGCTCTGGGTCACTGTCCGTGTGGAGTTTGCACATTCTCCCCGTGTTTGCGTGGATTTCGCCCCCACAACCCAAAGATGTCCAGGGTAGGTGGAATGGCCACAAAAACTGCCCCTTAATTGGAAAAAATTATTTGGGTACTCTAAATTTAAAAAAAGGACTAAGGAGATACTCAACATACGACTGAACTCTACGCCTGCTATCCACGTTCTGTCGCACATGTGTCCGCGTTCCAGTAACGCTCTCCTGTCACCATGCCACCTGTGGTCGGATGCTAGAATTGTAATCTATACATACAGACGCGAATGTTTATATACAGTTTGGTAATTATATTAAATACACAGATGGTAGTTCACATATCATCACAGTAACTACACTTCAGAAGTATTTAATTGGCTGTAAAGCATTTTGGGATGTCCTGGGATCATGAAAAGCACTGTGTAAAACGTAAATTCCTTCTTCAAAAAAAATCTGTGGAAAAACGATCAAAAGCTCCCTAGAGCTATTGACAAACATAAAGCTATAGAAAGCTATTGTTCTAGGATACAGCTGTAGAATTAATCAAAAATAGCAGCTGCTATTGCTCACTGAAATGGAAATGATGTACCTGACTTCAGAAAGACCAGCTTTGAATAGAATATTCATGAAATTTGTCATTTCATCACAGACTGCAGATAATTCCTCAAATTTAGTGATCTCGAACTGAAGTTCTGAAAAAAAACTTTAATTACAATTGTCTGTAAGAAAAATGTGTAAAATAACATGCAAGGTGCAATCAAACATGCTTTATAACTTTCATTTAGACTCATTAAATGCATTGGATGCTTTGGGCCTATAGCAAGCGAGATTTTGAATACAAACAGTCTGCAAGATGTTTCAATTGGTGCATTGAAATTTCCTCGTCCAGTTTTCAGGACCTCAAAAGAATCGAAGTGGAAGGCAAGTTTATTGAAGTTTGGATGTTCTGTCTGTTGATTGTTATGAACGTACATAATATGATATTAATTGTACTGGCAAAATTTTAGTGGCAAAATATTAATACTGCACGAACCTTAACTGGCTATCAACTTTTGATCCTTGTGTCTATTTGGTATGTAAGCCGTTTATTGGACAATCAGACATATGACTAACATTTCTATATATCTGACATATTATTCAAACAAGTGGAAATGTTCTCATTTTGTTACAGTTTGAATTTAATGATTTCAGATTTGGGCAATAATATAAATATTTGATATATAATAAGCAATGCTTTAATTAACCACATATTTTACACAATAGGGGATCATGTTCAGTTAACTCACTGCAGGTCCAATCTGCTATTCACTTATTTGACAAATTTAATTTTGGATTGGATTGGATTGCATTTGTTTATTGTCACGTGTACCGAGGTACAGTGAAAAGTATTTTTCTACGTGCAGCTCAAACAGATCATTTAGTACATGAAAAGAAAATAAGTAATAGGGCAACACAATAATAATAATAGTTATCGTTTTTGTCACAAGTAGGCTCACAAGCAGCAGGAGCAGCACGGTAGCACAAGTGGATAGCCCTGTGGCTTCACAGTGCCAGGGTCCCAGTTTCAATACCCTGCTGGGTCACTGGCTGTGCGGAGTCTGCACGTTCTCCCCGTGTCTGTGTGGGTTTCCTCCGGATGCTCCGGTTTCTTCCCACAGTCCAAAGACGCGCAGGTTAGATGGATTGGCCATGCTAAATTGCCCTTAGTGTCCAAAAAGGTTAGGAGGGGTTACTGGGTTATGGGGATAGGGTGGAAGTGAGGGCTTAAGTGGGTCGGTGCAGACTCGGTGGGCCGAATGGCCTTCTTCTGCACTGTATGTTCTATGTTCTATTAACACTGCAATGAAGTTACTGTGAAAGCCCCAAGTCGCCACATTCTGCGCCTGTTCGGTTACACAGAGGGAGAATTCAGAATGTCCAAATTACCGAACAGCATATCTTTCGAGACTTGTGGGAGGGAACCGGAGCACCCGGAGGAAACTCACGCAGACACGGGGAGAACATGCAGACTCCACACAGACAGTGACCCAAGCCGGGAATCGAACCTGGGACCCTGGAACTGTGAAGCAACAGTGCTAACCACTGTGCTACCGTGCTGCCCACAAGGTACACAATGCAAATACATAGACACAGGCATCGGGTGAAGCATACCAGAGTGTAGTATTAATCAGATCAGTCCATAAGAGGGTCGTTTAGGAGTCTGGTAAGTGCGTTGAAGAAGCTGTTTTTGAATCTGTTCTTGCGTGTTCTCAAACTTTTGTATCTCTTGCCCGATGGAAGAAGTTGGAAGAGTGAGTAAGCCAGGTGGGAGCGGTTTTTCATTATGCTGCCCGCTTTCCCCAGGCAGTGGGAGGTGTCGACAGAATCAATGGATGGGAGATGTGTTTGTGTGATGGACTGGGCGGTGTTCACGACTCACTGAAGTTTCTTGCGGTCTTGGGCTGATCAGTTTTGGATCACTACATAGTTTGCTTCGTGATTTATTTGTCAACATTCTTACCATTCTGCCTCTGTGTGTCGGTCATCCCTCAGTCCCTTGTCAGTGAGTACTGGCAGGCCCCTGAATGATGGGGCATCACAGTTAATTTTAAATTCATTCATGCTCATATCCCTGCATTATAACTTGCTTGCATCAATGTCATTCATTGACTGCAAGATTTAAAAATCTGGATTGTCTTGTCTTTAATGTGCATTCAGCCAATGAAAACAGTCTGATTTCTATGAGTCTGTCCTCATATCATATAGAAATAACGCCCTTCACTTTTTTCTGAATTCTTTCCATGACCTCAATATCCTCTTGGAGGTAGCCATGCCAGAACTAATAACACTTTCACTTTACTAAGTTAGCTTTTATTAACATTCCCAGCAAGAAAAATCAAAAGTAAAAAAAAACAGCAAATAAACAATAAGAAATTATCTTTGGCACCAAACACTAACTCATTGCCTCCTTCACCAGCCTCATCCCTACACCCGGTCACTGCCTCGGGCAGAACCAACGTTGTGACAACCTCACCCTTCTGTTTGATGCTGAACTGAGTTTCCAACTTATATGCGCTCCAAGGCAAATGCTGTCCACTTCACCTCCGTATCGTTGCTCACCTCAACCCATCTCAGCTCACCTCATTCCTGCCCTTTGTCATCTCCCAAGTACTTCAACACTCAACACCGGCCTCTCCACATCCACTCTTTTAAAGCTCATCCAAAACTTTGCGAGCCATGTCCCATCCTACGTCAAGTTCTGCTTGACCTTGTGACCCCAATTGGCTGCTCGTCCACTCACCCCGCCGCCCCCTCCCCCCAGTAAAAAAACTTCAAATGTGAAATTCTAATCCTTGTGCTCCAATCGCTCCAAGGCATATTTTTCCCCTCTCCATCTCTCTACCTCCTGTCTGATTTTCCGCCCTCCTGAACTTTTGTTTGAAATAGTTTTTAATCAATCCTGTCCCCGGGAATGACCAACTGATTGATATAGCATCGCAGATATATAAAAAACAGGTGCAAAATTAGGCAAAATCTCAAAAAACGCATCACTTGCTAACCAATGATTGGCAATGGATCCATACTTCTTTAAAAAAACTGCAAAGCTGGCCAACAGCTTCCAAAAAAGCTGACAAGTTGAGAACAGCCGTGAGCTTCAGCCTGCAAAATGCAAAAACAACTAATCACATGGGGCTTTGTAACTTCAGCTGCAGTTATTCTGAACTTGTTTGAATGAAAAAAAAAAGTACATAAAAGCCAAAAGAGTATGAGACAAAATTGATGCTGGCATCTCTATAGGAGACCAGGGCAGGCTCCCCTGGAAGTTTTTGACATTAAAAATAATCGGCTGGATTCTCTGTTCCTGAGACTAATTGTTGATGGTGTGGCAGGATTCATGGGCCTCCACGGCAGCAAAACTGGCGTTGCAATTGGACCGATTCAGCAACTGTTAAGGGGCTAGCACCGTCACCATGTGGAATACAATTAATTCCAATGAGAAATGGTGGCAGATTCACCGGTTTCACAATTGACATCAGGAGGCTGACAAGCTGCAGCTGCATATACACACTTCACTCCCCACACACACCATCCCAGTCAACAAGGTGGGAGCAAGACCCACGGCACCAAGATTCACAGAGGCCGAGCTCGAGACCCACCTGGACGTAGTGGAGGAGAGGCAGGCCACTCTGTACCCTGGCCCGGAAAGGAGGCCGCCAGCCGCCACACTTCGCCGTGCCTGGGTGCAGGTGGCAGAGGTGGTCAGCGTCACCAGCAACACCATCAGGACCGGCATGCAGAAAAAAACAACACGACCTCCTCAGGGCAGCCAGGGTGAGTAGGCAGCACAGTGCCCCTGGCACCAACCCCCGTCCCACACACCCGTAATCCCCCCCAACAGGAGGGCAGCAGAACCCCCACCCTGCACCACATCTTGGCACCCATACCGGTTGCCATGGCCGGGTGCCCTGGCCACTGAGGCCACCAGCTACCTGCCTCCTGGGCTGCATGCGTCGGACTGTCTAAAACTGTCATTTTCTGTTTCCCCCTCCCCCAGGAGAAGGCAGCCCATTACCGCCGGGAGGGGAGAAATCTGGAAGGGAACCGTCGGACCTGCGACCCCTCATCAACGCTGACTTTCACTCCCGGCAACCCACTGTTGCCACTCTCCGCGTCCTACCTTCTCTCTCCCTCATCAGCCATGACTCCAGTTCATGATTTTTAAAAGCACAAATAAACCTCGCCATCAGGAATTTTGCCCATTGGAGCAAAAGCCACGGAGGCCCCGGAAAATACCGGCTCGGGTCCGCTTATGATATGCCAACGGCATTTACTGTTTGTGCATTCTGGAACACATTGACGCCATTGCTAGGGCGATGGAGAATTGTGCTTTGGCATGAAATTGCTGTCCGCCGCGATTTCGGCGTCGGAACCGATTCCCCGAACAAACGCATTTCCCTATTCCGGCGTCAGCTGATGGAGAATCCCACCCAATGTATTCCATTAAATTTTAAACACTTTTTTATATTTTATAATCTATAGCTTTTTAAACAGAAAAAAAGGCAGTGGCATCTGAATTTCCAACAGACTGACCAGATTATTACTTCTTCAAAATTTACCAAAAACAATCAGGCTCATGTGAATTCTCCAGCCTCACTTTGAGGTTTTTACTCTGTGGACCCAAACGACAGGGGCATTCTGCCCGATCCAACTGCCCACACAATGGGCAGCATTTTTCAGCGAGGCAGAATGGGGAGAGTGTGGTCCTGCTCCCCCCTTCCACCCGCCCCCCCCTGCTGTCTCAGCATGGCGAATCATACTCGGATGGCCAGTCAGTGACTGTCTGATGGGAAGGTAGCCAATTGACATTGGGAAGGGAGACTGAATCCAATCAGACGTCCACGCTGAGATGTCAGGCAGTAGTGGTGGTATGTCGTGAATTGGAAGTTAGTCACAGCTACCAATTTAAAGATTTAAAGGGGCAGTAGGGTGGTGCAGTGGTTAGCACTGCACCGTCACGGTGCCGAGGTCCCAGGTTCGATCCTGGCTCTGGGTCACTGTCCGTGTGGAGTTTGCACATTCTCCCCGTGTTTGCATGAGTTTCGCCCCCACTACCCGAAGGGTGGGTGGATTGGCCATGCTAAATTGCCCCTTAATTGGAAAAAATGAATTGGGTACTCTAAATTTATACTAAAAAAATAATAAATAAAGATTTAAAGGGTTCCAGCCTTCTCACTCTCTTTGTTGTCATGGCAGCCTAAAAGCAATGAATACGTTCAGTCTCATAATAGCCAAATGCTGCCATCTTCAACAGCAGATTGCCCCGTTTACCAGTCATTTCACTCGCCCTGGTGCCACCTCCCTATTCCTGAAGTAAATTACTCCCAAACCTTTTCTCATCTTTCTACTTAAAAATGGAGTGGGCAACAAAAATGGCTGTCAATTGAGTTTTTAACCAAGCTCAGTAGCTTGTTAATTATGTTTTAAAAAATGGTAGGAAAACAATTTCAGCACCAGCTTGTCTTCCAGAAGATCAGAGACTGGAGTGATGATGTTGGATTGTGGACCTGACGTCATCACGTTGTTTTTTACATAAGTGCAGGGAGGGTGGACAGCCAATTTGTGTAGAAATCCAGCCCAATCTCGACTTTCAACCTGACCAATTCCCACAGGCACTCTTCTCCATCCACTTTACTCACTTCAATCTGGTTATTTTCTCTGCCTTTATTCAAGTTCAGGTCGATAGTCTTCTTCCAGAATCTTCTCATTTATGCTAGTACTTTTCTTCCCCCAACTTCAGCCGCCTCTCTGCTTCGCCCCTTAGATAATGATGGTGCAAGCCTTCGACCCCCACCTCCAAAGAATTGCCTGCAGCTTCTTCCCCCTTCCATTTCCATCTCATTGTCATCCATTCCTTCCTTCAGTGCTGCTGCTAATGGAAAGGATTTAAATATGTGGAGTGGCCATGCTTGTAAGAATTCCTGCTTCCGATATGCAGCAGTTGAAATCAGTGAGGAACCACAGAGGAGGAAGACTAGGCGATTCAGCCTCTCGAGCCTGTGCCACTTTTGTGAAGTTTCATTCGTGCTGTGAGTTTCATCGGAACAGTGCCATGCGGTGAGGTGCCCAGCTCATGGTTTATAGTGCCAACAAATGCCACTACAGAGATTAAGCTCATAAAGAACTGTCAGCTGACATGCATGTAAATGATTTCCCTCTTCATTTGTCAAAATTCCGTGTGGAGAGTGCTCTTAATAAGTAAGATGAGCCTAATCACTGTTTGATTCAAGTTGTGCAAGAAAACTCCTGAGGCAATGGGAAGTCAAAATATCCAACATTATTGCGACACCAGTCAAAACTGGGAAGTTTATTCAGCAAAGACAGCTTCCATTTGCTCAATCTATGCCTGTGACCTTGTTGTGAGTTGTTCTTTATGCTGTCATGCACTAAATATTTTAAAATGCTCCAAAATTAAAAGGGAATGTTTGAACTTGATAAAGACCATCAATATCTTAAAGATACACTTGCAACGATATGTGCCATATTTACTGGTTTACTGATTAATATTGCAAAGGATTGTTATAGCTCAAAAGTTCGCTCAGAGAAAGTAGAAAAACAATTTGCTTTTTGCTTATTAAGGTCCCATTAAAAGCCAATTGTGAGAAATTAATGAAATATGATGGGGTGCAGGGGTCTGAACAGCGAATATAAAAGCAAAGTGAGCATTAAACTCTAGGTCACATCAGGCATTAATCAACTGAATGTAGGATAAGATTGCAAATGATCACCAAAGCACTGACTAGATGTGAAGAGTGCACAGCAGTTTTCTGGCACACAGCAGAAATGCAGTTGGAATTGATGAATATCTCCTGGTGCAGGAGAGGAAAGTAGGCAAGGAACAGAAAAGACAGGAGATGCACAGTTTGCAAACCAGTACATATGATGGAATGGATTTGCTGCAACAATATAAGGGAATGAAAAAGGAGCAGAGTGCGATAAAGTTCTAACTCAGCAGTGAAGTCAGGAGTAAGGCTTAACACCTGATCCATAAAGACCTTTCGTGAGAGAGAATGGATGCATGGTGCACAGTGGTTATCATTGCTGCCTCACAGCTCCAGGGTCCCGGATTCAATTCCGGCCTCAGGTGACTGACTGTGTGGAGTTTGCCCTTTCTCCCTGTGTCTGTGTGGGTTTCCTTCAGGTGCTCCGGTTTCCTCCCACAGTCCAAAGATGTACAGCTTCGGTGGATTGGCCATACTAAATTACCCCTTAGTGTCCAAAAGGTGAGGTGGGGTTACTATGGGGATAGTGTGGATGCATGGGCTTAAGTAGGGTGCCCTTTACAAGGGCCAGTGCAGACTCGATGGGCTGAATGGCCTCCTCTGCACTGTAAATTCTATGATTCAATGAGAACCAGCTGCTCCAGGGGCACTAATGGCTACCAATGCCTTCAGTCACATGTATGGGACATCAGCACTTTGATGGCCCATGTTTTTTTGTGAGAGAAAAAAATTATGTTAGCACACAGGCCCCTCTAAGAGCCAGGCTTCTTTGGAAAAAAATGATTTGTGGTGGGACACTTAGCTTACAGTAAATGATCATATGACCAATCTGCCTGGGTGAAAGGCAATGGCAGGAGAAGGAGTCAACCAGAAGTTAATTCTAATAGAGAGTATATTGTGGGCGTGGGGTTTTTTCACAGTAACTTCATTGCAGTGTTAATGTGAGCCTACTTGTGACGATAAAGATTATTATTATGTTGCAAGCATATTTTTTGCATTTGGAACAATCTGGTTGCAGAGCAGGGAACATCTAATTTCAGGAGAGCTCGTTTGAAATTCACTGCGTCAGCTAAAAGAGATTGAACCCCTTCTTAACAAAAAAAGTGGAAGCAGTGAGTTAAAATTCTGGGATAGCAAAGCAGAGAAGGCGAAGAGAAGGAGAGTTCAAGATGCAATATTCCTAGTTAAAAAGTATTCGATCCAAGAAAGTTCAGACCTGACGTGGCTACTCTTCAGATGTTAGCTGTGCCTGTGAAGAACTGGGAGTTGACAATTGTGAAGTGTTTGGAGAAGCTTTGAAAGGGAAACCTTGCCAGAAGTACGTAGAAGGCCAAATAAACCTCAACACCTATGTGAAACTTTAAAGCAAAACTGGCCCAAGTGGTTAATCTTCCAAGTTTTACAAAGTATTTACTTGAGTTTTGGATTTTAAAAATTCATTCACGGGATGTGGGCATCTCTGGCTAGGCCAGTATTTATTGTCCGTCCATAATCGCCCTTGGTGGGATGCCTTCTTGAACCTCTGCAGTCCATGTGATGGAGGTTCCAAAGACTGCTCGGGAGAGAGTTCCTTGATTTTGACCCAATGACTGTGAAGGAAGAGATATATTTCCAAGTCAGGATGGTGAGTGACTTGGAGGTGACATTCCAGTGGGAAACAATTCCCACATCTCTGCTGCTCTTGTCCTTCTAGATGGTAGTGGTCGTGGGTTTGGAAGGTGCTGTCTGAGAAATCCTGATGAGTTTCTACAGTGCATCTTGCAGATGGTACACACTGCCGCCACTTTACATCTATGGTAGAGGGAGAGAATGTTGGTGAATGGGCTACCGATCAAGCGGGTTACTTTGTCATGAATGGTGACGAACTTCATGAACGTTGTTGGAACTGCATTTATCTAGGCAAGTGGGGAGTATTCCATCTTACTCCTAACTTGTGTCTTGTAAATGGTGGACAGGCTTTGGGGAGTCAGAAGGTGAGTTACTCACCACAGGATTTCTAGTCTGTGACCTGCTTTTGCAGTCACAGTATTTATATGGCTCGTCCAGTTCAGTTTCTGATCAATGGTAACGCCCAGGATGTTGATAATCATCAATTACATAGAACAGTACAGCACAGAACAGGCCCTTCGGCCCTCGATGTTGTGCCGAGCAATGATCACCCTACTCAAACCTACGTTTCCACCCTATACCCGTAACCCAACAACCCCCCCTTAACCTTACTTATTTAGGACACTACGGGCAATTTAGCGTGCCCAATCCACCTAACCTGCACATCTTTGGACTGTGGGAGGAAACCGGAGCACCCGGAGGAAACCCACGCACACACGGGGAGGACGTGCAGACTCCACACAGACAGTGACCCAGCCGGGAATCGAACCTGGGACCCTGGAGCTGTGAAGCATTTATGCTAACCACCATGCTACCGTGCTGCCCCAGCAATTGCCCCAACATTAATACAATTGAATGTCAAGGGACAATGGTTAGATTCTCTCTTCTTGGAGATGGGCATTGCCTGACACTTGTGTGGCACGAGTGTTACTTGCGACTTGTCAACCCAAGCCTGGGTATTGTCCAGGTCTTGCTGCATTTGCAAGTTGACTGCTTCAGCATCTGAGGAGTCGCTAATGGTGCTGAACAGTGATAGGAATGGTAATCTTTATTATTGTCACAAGAAGGCTGACATTAATACTGCAATGAAGTTACTGTGAAAATCCCCTAGTCGCCACACTCTGTCGCCTGTTCGGGTACACTGAGGGAGTATTCAGAATGTCCAATTCACCTAACAGCACATCTTTCGGGACTTGTGGGAGGAAACTGGAGCACCCGGAGGAACCGCACGCAGACATGGGGAGACTCCGCACGGACAGTGACCCAAGCCAGGAATCGAACCTGGGACGTTGGCGCAGTGAAGCCACAGTGCTAACCACTGTGCTACCGTGTCGCCCCATAAGAGGCCGGGATTCTCCGAGCCTCCGCACCTCAATTGCGCTCAGCGTGGGGGGCGGAGAATGCCAGTGTTGTGGCTGTACTGGAACAACTTGGCTAGGGGGCGGCAACTTGCTGAGCACAAGTCTTCAGTACTATTGCCGGAGTGCTATCATGCCCCATCCTTTCCAGTATCCAGCTGTCTATTGATATCATGCGGAGTACCTCAAATGGCTGGAAACTACATGGGACCATCGGAGTAGACCAAAATGGATCATCCAATTGGCATTTCTGGTTGAAGATTCTTTCAAATGCTTTAAGGCATGATTCCATGAGTATGACTATAGAACAGTACAGCACAGAACAGGCCCTTCGGCCCTCGATGTTGTGCCGAGCAATGATCACCCTACTCAAACCCACGTATCCACCCTATACCCGTAACCCAACAACCCCCCCCTTAACCTTACTTTTTAGGACACTACGGGCAATTTAGCATGGCCAATCCACCTAACCCGCACATCTTTGGACTGTGACAGGAAACCGGAGCACCCGGAGGAAACCCACGCACACAGGGGGAGGACGTGCAGACTCCGCACAGACAGTGACCCAGCCGGGAATCGAACCTGGGACCCTGGAGCTGTGAAGCATTTATGCTAACCACCATGCCCCGTGTTGACTATGTCAGGCTGTTGCTTGACTGACTGTGGGACAGCTCCCAATTTTGGTTTGAGTCCCCAGATGTTAGGGAGCACTTTACGCAGTTGACAGGGCTGCGTTTTTGCCATCATTGTTTTCTATTCTAAGGTCAATCTGGTGATCCATTCGGTTTCATTTCTTATTGGTTTTCTAATGGTTTGGGACAATTAAGTGGCTTATCAGGTTGTTTAAGAGTCAACCACATTGCTGTGGCCCCGGAGCCACATGCAGGCTAGACCAAAGTAATGGCAGCAGATTTCCTTCCGGGAAGTACCAGGTAGGCTTTTACCACAATCCGTAATGGTTTTGTGGTCATCAGCAGACTTTTGTCAGGCCGCGATTCTCTGGTGCAGCGCCAGAGTGCTGGCGCCAAAATGGGAATAGTTTACTCCGGCGCCGGCGCCGATTCCGAGACCCGATTCTTGGGTCCGGGGGGCGGGGGGGGAGGGAGCAGCATGCACTAGAGCAGTCCATGCCACTCCTGCTGCCGGAAATGGCGTCAACCCGGCATCGCGGGGTCTGGGCCTGCGCAGTTGGGCCGGCGCCAACTAGCACATGCGCACTGGCCGTCATCCTCGCGCCGGGCCCGATGCCAAATGGCGCAGGGATCCAGGAGCCGACGCGGAAGAAAAGTAGTCCGCAGCCAGAGAGGCTGGCCCTCCGATCGTTGGCCCCGATCGCGGGCCAAGCCACTACGGAGGCCCGCCCCAGCGTTGCAAACCCCCTGCCCCCCCACAGGCCGCTCCCGGACCCTTCAACCCCAAGGTCCCTCGTGTTCCCTGCATTTCTCTTGTAGTTTCCATGCGGTGAAGATCATGTCCCTTCTTCCCCTCAGGAGGTAGAATCCGCATTGCGACTCTGGGAGGAGCACATCAGCAACAGCGAGAAGGTGATTAAGAAAGACCGCTGCAATCACCTTCCTTGTGACCGTCACCAGGGAAATTCCTTTGCAGTTCCTGCAGTCGGATTTGTCACCTTTTTTGAAGATGGTCATGTTTACGGCATCTCTGAGATCTCTGGCATGTTCTCCTCCTTTCAGATAACATAGAACATAGAACATACAGTGCAGAAAGAGGCTATTCGGCCCATCGAGTCTGCACCGGCTCTTGGAAAGAGCACTTAAGCCCACGCCTCCACCCAATCCCGGAGCCCAGTAACCCCACCTATCCTTTTTGACACTAAGGGCAATTTATCATGGCCAATCCACCTAACCTGCATATCTTTGGAATGTGGGAGGAAACCAGAGCACCCGGAGGAAATCTATGCAGACATGAGAAGAACGTGCAGACTCCGCACAGACAGTGACCCAAGCCGGGAATCGAACCTGGGAGTCTGGAGCTGTGAAGCAACTGTGCTAACCACTATGCTACAATGCTGCCCTCAGGGAAATGTGGTCATGTATTTGCGTCAATAGTCCTTCTCTGCCATGTCTGAGTGCATCGGTGGGAATTCCATCTGCCCCAGATACTGTTGTTCTTCAGGCATTGGATGTTCTTTTCAACCTCGTGCCATATTGGGGAAGTGTTGAGATGGTGGCAGATAGCATGCTATGGAATGGAATTGAGGATATTCGCGTTTAAGACAGAGGGTGGAATTTTCCCCCCAAAATGGCAGTGTCAGGTTCAGTCAGAAAACAGGCAGGTTTCTCCCCAGAGAAAGAGGCAGGTTTCCTGGTGGGATCTTCCCACACTTAGCCATTTTTTTGAAGGAGGACTCATGAAAAGACTTTTGCAATTGGATAAAAGTTGGCTGGATTGTTACTTACTACTTGGACGCCAAAGCAGGAGAGGAGAAATACTTTAACGACTATTAATATTGTTCACCATTAAATCCACCATGGTAATTGCCATGGGTTTTATTCCCTGGTCAACCACATACTGCAGTACAGCCACATGTTCATCAAGCAATATTTATGGAAACAACAGATTACACAAAGATGATGATGCTTACAAACATCATTTACGGACAAGCAAGCCCGCTGATCAAAACTATTGCATGAACTATTCAATATATGGATAAATAAGTGATGCACCAATTGGTGTGCACCTTCCAGCCTCCCCATGCTAGATATATTTAATAATTTAATAATCTTTATTTTCACAAGTAGGCTTACATTAACACTGCAATGAAGTTATTGTGGAAAGCCCCTAGTCGCCACATTCCGGCGCCTGTTCGGGTACACAGAGGGAGAATTCAGAATATCCAATTCCCTAAACAGCACGTCTTTCGGGACCTGTGGGAGGAAACCGGAGCACCCGGAGGAAACCCACGCAGAAAGGAGGAGAACGTGCAGATTCCGCACAGAAAGTGACCCAAGCTGGGAATTGAATCTGGGAACCTGGCGTTGTGAAGCCACAGTGCTAACCACTGTGCTACCGTGTCACCCCATAAGAGGCCAGGATTCTCTGAGCCTCTGCGCCGCAATTGCGCTTGGCGCGGGGCGGAGAATGGGCGTCAGACACACGATGAGGCCTGAGGCCGCTCCCGCAATTCTCCAGGGACCGGAGAATTGCCGTCAATCGTGACGCGGCACCGGTCGGGGGCCATTGAAGGAGACCCCCACGGCAATTCTCTGGCGACAATTGGCCGAGTTCCCGGCGGTGTGGTTCAGATGCAGAAGTCAGAATTCCTGTCCATTCGGTAGTTCCAGTCTCTCCGTTAGCTCCTATAAGGTCGCTGATCTATTCCCCGTGTAAGAGTCCCTAACCGCCAGTGTCCTCCTGTCCCGCCTCCACCTCTTAAAGATGACGTCAAGTATGGCTGGTGGAAATCTATGGTTGCCGCAGACATGGACCATTGTGGACACCACGTTAACACCAAAGTGCTGCCTCATCTGGTTCCAGGTTCTCAGGGTTGCTACCACCACTGGACTGCTTTGCTGGTGGAGATGACAGTGCTGTCATGACAAGGCCTGGAGGGTCATTCCTGTAGAGGAGCTCTCCTCCATCCTCACCCATTCCGTGTTTGGTCCTACACCCAGCCCCTCACTCTCTCGACCATGGCTGCCCAGTGGTAGTATTAAAAATTTGGGAGGGCCAGGCCTCCCCTGCTTCTTCTCCTTTGCAGGACTGTTTTGGGGATTCTCATTTCTCTATTATTTGAATAAAGGCCTTGGTGATGTAGATCGGGATATGAACAGGAAGAGGAACCTGGGCAGTACGATCACCTTGATCACCTGCACCCTCACCGCCAGGGAGAGTTGGAGTGCAGCCCATCTCAGTAGGCTGTTTTTTACTTCCTCCACCAGACCGGTTAGGTTCCACTTGTGGATTTGTGTCCAGTCATGGGCTATCTGAATCCCTGGGTAGTGGAATTTGCTTCAGGCTATTTTAAATGGTAACCATCCAACTCTGCCCCTCCCCCTTCTTGGGTTCACTGGGAATACTTTGCTCCTGCTGGGATTGAGTTTGTAGCCCGAGAAGGTTCTGAACTCTCCCAGGAGCTTTGTGATTTCTTTCATGCCGTTCTGCGGGTCCGAGATGTAGAGGAGCTGGTCACCTGCATGGAGCGAGACTGCGCTCTCTGCGACCTCTTTGGATTTCCTTCCAGCCTCCTCCCTCTCGCAGGGCAATTGCCAGCAGTTCAATTTCCAGGGTGAACAAGAGCAGGAACAGTGGGCATCCCTGCCTTGTGCCTCTATGAGGCTGGAAGTAATCAGAGCTGGTGGTGTTGATCCGAACACCCGCCTTGTGGGTGTTGTACCGGTGTTTCACTCATGAGGTGAACCCTGCCCCTAGCCCAAACCGCCCCAGTACCTCTGAGGTACTACCACTCAACTCTGCCGAAGGCTTTCTCTGCGTCGAGGACGACGATCACCTCTGGTGTCCTCTCTCCGGATGAGGCCAGTATCACATTCAGCAGCTGCCTGATGTTCACAGTTAGCTGGCGACTCTAAACAATGTCAGTTTGGTCCTCTGTGACCAGACCGGTTATCCAGTTCTCTCGTTTCTTGCCAGGACCTTTGCAAGTGTTTTAACGTCCACATTGAACAGTGAGATGGGCCTGTGTGATCCGCATTACGTCGGGTATTTTTCTCTTTTGGGTATCAGCGATATGGTGGCCTGTATTAGCGTTGGAGGCAGGGTGATCTTCGTTAATGAGTCTGCGAAAATCTACCGCAGGTACGGGGAGAGTGCCGGTGCAAATGTTTTGTCGAAGTCCGCTGGGCACCCATCGGGCCCCGGCGCCTTCCCCTCCTGCATGGAGTTGATGCTCTCCATGACCTCTCCCAGTCCTATTGCTGCTTCCAACTCCCTCCGACTATCGTCCCTCATGATTGGCATGTCTAGTCCATCGAGGAACTGTTTCATCCCCGAGTCCCCGTCGGGGGTCTCAGAGGTGTACAGTCTCCGGTTGAAGGCTCTAATGCTTTGTTGACCATTTTTGTTCAGCTATCTGTCTGCCTCTGCTATCTTTCGCCTGTGCTATTCTCTCCTGGCTGCCTGCTTTTTTTAGCTGGTGAACCAGCAGGCAGCTAGCCTTGACACCATGCCCAAAAAAGGTCGCCCATGGCTGTCGAGTTGGTACATTGCTTGCCTGGTGGATAGCAGGTTAAAGTCCATTTCATCTCCACCAGAAGCTCTATGGTTGGGGCCTCGGAGTACCTTCTATCGACCTCCAGGATGAGGTAGATCAATTGTTGCCTAGCCGCCTCTCTTCCCTGTCCCTATGAGCCTTGTAGGCAATAATTTCTCCCCTAATCATCACCTTCAGTGCCTCCCAGAACATGAAAGGTTCCCTGATCCGGTTGTTAGTTACGTACTTGCCTGTGGCCTGTGATGTTTTCTGGCAGAAGACCTTGTTGGCCAAGAGGGTCATGTCCAACCTTCATATGAGGCGCTGGGTACGGCTCATCTCTAACCTCACATCTATGTAATGGGGAACATGGTCAGAGATTACGATCGTACAGTATTCCACTCTGACTATGTCTGGAAGCACTGATTTCCCCACGATAAAGAAGTCAATGCGGGTCTAGACCTTATGTACTGGTGAGAAGAATAAGAATTCTTCCTCACCCAGGTGCATGAACTGCCCTGGGTCTACTGCCCCCCACCTGCTCCACAAACCTTCTCAGTTCCCTAACCTTGCCTCTCGTTTCCCCCGTTCTGGAGTTTGATTTGTCTGTCAGTTGGCCTTGTACACAGTCAAAGTCCCACCCCATGATCAGTCGGTGCATATCTATGTTGGGGATTTCCGCCGTGATCTTCTTTATAAATTCCGCGTCGTACCAGTTGGGCTCGTACACATTCACCAAGAATACTGACTGGTGCGCCATCTAGCACACCACTGACCATGCTGTACCGCCTCCCTTGGTCTGTAACCGTCTTTGTCACGGTGAACACCATCCTCTTGCTCATCAAAATTGCTACCCCCCTAGCTCTCGTCTCGTAGCAGGAATGGTAGGTTGGTCTGTCCCACCCAGCCCTTCCTTACCTGCAGTCGCTCCTTCTCTCACAGGTGTGCCTCTTGGAGGAAGTCTATTTCAGCTCTCAGACATTTCAGGTGGGCAAAGAATTTGGATCTTTTCACTGAACCATCATTGCGCCGAACGTTCCAGGTATATATCCTGGTGAGGGATGTCTGTCCCCCACTTACTGGAGGATCAACCATACTTACCTGCTGTATGTGCCTCTGCACTCTGGGGTTTCCCTTTGTTAGAGGGCCATCCAAAATGGCCACGATCACCGTTCTCATCATGAAGCCGGGCCCCTGCAATCCGGGGTTTCCCTTTGTCCAGGGGCACCCTACATGGCCGCCAACTCTGTGTATACCACGTGGTTGAGCTCCTGTACTCCGGGGTTTCCCTTTGTTTAGGAACCCTACAAAGTGGCTACTTATGGTGCCATCTTGTTCCATCTTTCCGAACCTGACCTGCTGAAGCCAGGCTCGAGCCCTTCCCTTCCTTATTGCTGTGTTCCCCCATGGTCTCGATTCCCCCTTTTTGCCCCCCTCTGCTCTCCCCCATCCTCCCATGTCCCCCTACATCCCCCGCTATCCCTATGTACCCTTCGTGCCAGATGCTGCATCCCCAGTGGGAGATGCGTCGCGGCCCCGCTCTCTCTCGTGCTTCCTGGTGCTAGCTTTCCCAGCTAGTGTGATGGCCCCCTCCCGGGGTTGCTCTGACCCCCTCCTATGCCCGTTCCATTGGTGCCCTCGCTGTCTCCTCCTCACCCTCCCCTGTAATCTGCTGCCTTCATCCCTTCCTTCCTTTGAGCTAGTTCCCTAACCCATAGCGAGGCGGTGCAGTCTCACGCAAAGTTGCTTTAATCATAGTAGTATGGTTGAATAAAAAAGGATGATTTGGCCCAGGTACATATGTTCTTGTTGAAGCGTGGCACCGGTGATGTAATTTACATAACCCTACCAGTTTCACCTGAACTATTTTCCTTGTGAATATTTGTGTGTGAGATCTGCTGTCAATTTGTTCTTGGATTGTAGGGAAGTAAAAAAAAAATTCATGAACTTCTTTTTGAAAATGTGGCTCCATAGAGTTATGAGAAGTATTCATGTATGAATTTTGATTTTTAACTTCTCCAAATAGAAATTTGAAACATTAAGGGCTGGATTCTTCCTCCCTGCCTGCTGCAAGATCGCCACTGGCAGGACACGGACTATGTAAAGGTCTATTGAACTCTGGCGGGAATTTCCCCTTGCCAGACGGGCATGGCCAGCGAATCCCGCCCTCAGAGTTTAGTTTTTCTAACTTTACTTGGTACCTTTTGAAAGATTTTAAATTTTGATTCCTCACAGCTGATCCAATCCATGTTATTTCTTTTTTGGAAAGGCAAACTAATATGTTCTTGCTTAACGGAGTCAAAATAAATGTGCCTGTATCTGTATGTATTGTCCAGTTAAGTCCTGGACTCTACGGGATGCTTTCACACAGTTGTTTATTCCCAGATTAAATGAAATGCTATAATTGTCTTTTATAATTCTGCTTTATTTCTGAGGAAGTAGCTCACTTCAAAGATGCATAAACCAATAAATGCTTTTTGGATGCAGTAGATTTTATACCGTCAAATAATATTAAAACATAATTTCATGTTCCCCCCCCCCCCCCCCTCCCCAAATAGAGAACAAATTTAAATATAAACAATGCTCTTGAGACTCAGTATGACTCCATTTTGGTTGCACATCATCCCGTATCGGAAATAAGTCATCAGTTTGGAACACACTGGGCTGGATTTTACAGAGCGCCGTAGTCGAGGGAGCCCATCCACTATTCTGACAGCTGAACAACAGCAATTTAATGCTGGGAGCAGCACTAATTGCTTTAAAGCAGGATTTCTGCCCTTAAGCCTGAGAGAGCTGCCGGCGAATCAGATGACTGGCAGCTCTTGGCAGCTCTGTGGTCTCAGTAACATCAGCTGGGAGTAGTGGCCTTTGCTGGGACTACAGGCTGTTCTGCCATGTCAAAGGAGGGGAGGCAGGAGGATGACTTTGCTGGGTGGTGGTTGTCATGTTCTGTAGACTGGCCAAAGTGAATGATGAACTACAGGACATCTAGTTTAAATAATTTATTATGGAACAACTGCGTGATAAGATAACTAGGATAAATAAAACGATAAACTACTATCACAAATTAACTACTGTAGAGCTACTGCAAAATACGCCTATCCTCCAGCACGACCTACTCCCAACTCCCAGACTAAAGGGTCACTTGGCGGATTTACATGGCCACCTAGTGGTCAGATGTAATGCATATCATTATGTACAAATTTGCTTATTCATATCATCACAGTCATTGAGCGGCGGGGAAGGTTCCTCCAATTGGCTCAGAGGACCCGGACAGGCAGTTCTCTCTGCAATGCTCGACACCAGTACCAGCTAAAGTTGTTCAACTTCCTGCATAGTGTGGGCCTCCTTCTGCGATGGGTAAAATATTGACAGTGGTGGGATAAAGCCCTTACATAGCCATCAGTCGGTCACTTAAGGGCCTCAATAGGCCCAAGGGCGAGCGGGCTATCTGATGCCTCTCCTGTAAAAATAATGTAATCCTGTAAAATTTCTGATAGTTCAGACAAGAAACAGGCAAGGCTATTGCCTATATTTTCCACATCTTCCCCCCACCCCCCTCAACCTCCACTGCACCCCCATCGTGTTCACACCTACTGCCTTTTTGTATTTCGCACAGCATGTCCACTTTGGGTCCTTGGCTGGTTTAGCACAGGGCTAAATCACTGGCTTTGAAAGCAGACCAAGGCAGGCCAGCAGCACGGTTCAATTCCCGTACCAGCCTCCCTGAACAAGCGCCAGAATGTGGCGACTAGGGGCTTTTCACAGTAACTTCATTTGAAGCCTACTTGTGACAATAAGCGATTTTCATTTCATTTTTCATTTCATTAGTTGTCTCTTATTGGTACTTTCAGTCAAGCAGTAGGTTCAGGGCATAAGTAAATATTTCCAGAAATGACGAGGTAAGGGAATGGGGAGGAATTGTTTAGGTATCTCAGCCTTATTATGCCCTGTTTGCATGAGGCCTACGTAAAGAGTAATTCCTGGCCAGATGCTGGGCCTAGAAAAATAAACTGGATTTCCCAGTGAAAAGAAAGCCTGTACAATTCTAATCGCTGTGTCCATAAGGTGCAAAACAATTCTTAAAGTCGTGCTAACTCGTGGGTGAGATTATGGTTACATGGTAGTAGAGCACTGAAGCACCCTGTCAGAGGTTTGGGCTATAGTTTCAACCACACAATACACATGAACAGAGCTGTCAACCAGAAGTACTGTTCACAATAATACATGAGTGTTATTTACAATTAATTATATAATGGAAAATTATGCTTGACATTATTTTCTGGAGTCAAACTATGTTGTCAGTCAATATTGATACATATTACCTTCGATGGCAAGTTTATATCAAGGACAGTCTAACTGAGCTGGTTTAGCTCACTCGGCTAAATCGCTGGCTTTTAAAGCAGACCAAGCAGGCCAGCAGCACGGTTCGATTCCCGGACAGGCGCCGGAATGTGGCAACTAGGGGCTTTTCACAGTAACTTCATTGAAGCCTACTCGTGACAATAAGCGATTTTCATTTCATTTCATTGACACAGGATATTACCACACTGAGGTAAAAAAAATGGAGGACAATTTATCTTCGATTGCTATCATACATTTCCCAGAGGCAAGTTAGAGTGTTCCTAATGCATATCTTGAAACAGGTGACCAGATGGGCCTCTTAGCTGAGGAATGACACAGGGAGACCTAATAAGGGGAAAAATAACACATCAAGTAGAGCTATAAAAAAAAGGAGCAAAATGGAAAAAGTCAAGATATATGTCTGTAAATGTTTTTATAAATCATTGAAGATAAACTATCCTACTAAGCTTGAGCAATAATTCTAACCCTACTATTGGGCCTGCTCAAGATCAATGCGGGTTTGCCAAATAACCTATTAGCTAGGGCCTCTCACTCGACTTCCCCTACCACCTTCTTTGTGCCAGCTTTATCTCCCCATTAACTTTCTCTAATTTTCAAGTTGCCGTTTTTCCACCAGCTATGTTCATTCTGCTACTCTCAGCCTTTTTCACCCTTACCTCTCTGATCAATGTGTTTCCGTTCTGAACTGAAAACCTAACAGTACTTATTACTGTGACCATATGTGTATATTGGAACAATATTTAGTTCTGTCATTCTACAAGTACCAAGATAGAACATTTGGCTTAAATCTTTAAAATTATTATTATGAATTACCCTATAATATAAACAGTCACATATTTTAGGGACACATATCCTTAGAGTAGCAGCTGTTTTCTTGAGGTCAATTTGTCGAAGTTTATTTATTTAAAAAAAAGTCACAATCACGAGCTTCCAGCAGTTTAAGAAAAACCTACAGCACAAATCCTGGAAATCTGCATTAAAATGATAAAGGGCAGGAATACACAGCAAGCCAGTCTGCATGTGTAAAGCGAAAAGACAGATGATGAGATGTTGGGTATATATCTTATGTTAGAACACAGTCAACCAAATCCTCATAATCTTTTCTCTTCACAAATGTTGACTGAACCTCTGGACATTTCCTGCATGTTCTGAATTTATTCTCCCAATGGTTTGATACTGATGTGTTATTGATCCAGGAAGGAGCCATATTGATCCCTCATCTAAACTGAATTAGCCAGTCAAAGATGGCAGACAGAAGGTATAAGCATCCAGACTCTTCATTCCATTGGAAAGACCGGCTTCAGGCAACAGCATGAGGCTTTGCTTTGATAGCCCGATTGTCAAAAAGCCTGCTGATACTCACTGGCCTATATATACAAATTGTCCACCCTGGTGGATACCAGAGGGCTATCACTATGTGGAAAAATGACCTCAGCATGAGTCACTTAAAAGGAACAAAAGGCTTGCTTCATTAGTGTTTTTCACAACCTCACACTATGCCACAGTACTTTGTTGAAATGCAATTACTATTGAAAAGCAAGAAACATGGCATCTAATTGCATTCGATAAGATCCGACAATGAAATAATGATCAGGTAATCTGCTTCTAGTTACGGGGGTTGATGGGTAAATTGTAATCAGGGCATCAGGGAGAAATCCCTGTTCTTCTTTGAAATAATGCCTTGGGATCGTGTCTGAGAGGGCAGGCAGGGCATTTTTTACTATCTCATCTTAAAGACTAACTCCAGTGGTGCAGCATTTCCTCAATGTCAGCCTAAATTCCCCAGGAGTGGGACTCAAATCCATAAACCTTGTGTTCAGACACCGTAGTGCTACCCACTGTGGCAAGGCTGGCACTGTCTTCAGGCAAAGTGAAGGAACGATGAGGATGAGGAACTGAAGTGCTATTTCCTAAACCAAATTAATACCTGTTTGTAGAAAGCAAGACTCCTTTATAAGGTCGATCCTGTTCAGTCAATGGGCAGAATCTTTTGTGCCACCACAAGTCTCACATCAGGGTGGAGAGCTGGCGAGAGACACATGATGTCTCTTTCCGGAAGACTCGCCAAACCACACGTCAATCAGTCAGTGATGAGGCTGCCAAAGGACATGTCCCTGGAATCAAGACAACAATCAGAGGCTGGCAGCTCTTGCACTCAGCACTACCTCTGAAGAGACTATGGTTACTGTTGGAAGGACACTATCCCCCCCACACCCACCTCCACCCCCGCGGTTTCCCAGGATTGCAGAGGATGCAGGCTATAGGTTTGTAATGTGGGGGAGGGGGGCTTTCGATAGTGGGGGGGGGGGGGGGGCCGCGTCATGGGCAGAGGGTTCAGGGGGGTGTGCAGCAAGGGCAGTGGGGTTACTCTCAGCATACGCCTCCCTGCCCAGTATCCAATCCCTCAGTTTAGCAGAGTGCCACCCTCCCCACAAGGTGACAAGCAGCTTACACAGGTTTACCTGTCATGCATGCCTCATGCAGACAGGGCTGCTTGGGGTGAATCCCGGCAGCTGTGGGATGAGGCCCTGAAGCGATCATTAATTGACCGATTAATGGTTGGTTGGTGGCAGTACAGGAAGGTCAACATTGAGCCTTGCTGGTTTAGCACAAAGCTAAAGAGCTGGCTTTGAAAGCAGACCAAGGCAGGCCAGCAGCGCGGGTTCAATTCCCGTACCAGCCTCCCCGAACAGGTGCTGGAATGTGGTGACTAGGGGCTTTTCACAATAACTTCATTTGAAGCCTACTTACGACAAGATGCGATTTTCATTTCATTCAGAACTTGCTGCCCACCACTCCACCTGGGTAAATGCTCTTCCTGCCTCCAAGCTCACCACCAGGGATAGCAGAAGATTCCAACCACAATGTTACCATAAAAGATTTGATTCCGACTGATCTGGCTAAGTTAGTTATGCAGAGAACATTCTTACTTTAGCTGCAGTGGAAATATTTGGACTAGACGGCAGACCAACTCACATGATTAAGAACTACACAGATGCATTATCTGGATGTCATTTGGCACATGTCATTTTGCAAAGGATTGTGATTTCTCTTCAAGGCTAATGTTGTACCGTCCAAAAAAAGTGAATTAAAACAGAATTGAGAAGAGTAAATACAAATGCCTGTGTTTCATAGGAAGTTCCTGAAGGTTTTGACAGCACACTTGGAAGGATATTAGACTGCGTAATCTGTTCATAATTAAAGTAGCCTCTGTTTTCCAACACCAAAATTTAATCCACATTTTATTACCAAAGTGACGTGTCCATCATTTGCGGACTGCAGAGTTGTCTGAATATTTAGAGTCTAATTGTATTAATAAATTTAATTAATTTTTTTTCAAAGTCTTAATCCACCAGCAAATCAGTTCTCACCACCCCCCTTCAGCATCACCTTCTTGAATGTTCATTGACTCGTGAATGAGGTCTTACCAAGTGTGAGTTTATTGCGGAAGATTGAATCAATGTCAGAGCCTTAATAGAAACCTGGTAGAGGGGTGTTAACCTCACTAAATGAAGCTTTCTACCTGGCTATACCTTCCACCACTTGTCTCACACAAACTACCATGGTGGTGGTGTGGCAAATATATTGCCAGAAACTCATCTGCTGGTCAAATAGGACACCAATGTTGTAAACGGTGTGGTTCGGCCTCAAATAATTGCCAAGGAGAGGAATGAAGTCAATAGCTAAAGAATGACGTTGGGAATGAAAATGAAAATCGCTTATTGTCACGAGTAGGCTTCAATGAAGTTACTGTGAAAAGCCCCTAGTCGCCACATTCCGGCGCCTGTCCGGGGAGGCTGGTACGGGAATCGAACCGTGCTGCTGGCCTGCTTGGTCTGCTTTAAAAGCCAGCGATTTAGCCTTGTGAGCTAAACCAGCCCCAGAATGGAGGCTGAAAACAATGGCTTCATCAGCATTTAACTGAAGGAAATGTTTTGCTTATCCAATACTGGATGTCAGTTAAGCAGACTGACAATTCAGTCGAAGTGGAGGCGGTGAGGTTGTGGTGAGCTGAGGAAGGGTGGCCTCACTGTACATATGCAATCTCAAGTGTTTTTGGATGATGTCACCAAGGAGCAGCATATAGTAAAGAAATAGGAATGGGCCTAAGATGGATCATTGGGAGACAGCAGAGGTGACGGTTGGGGAGTAGGAAGAGAAGCCATTACAAGTGAGACCCTGAATATGACAAGGTAGATAAGAGTAGAACCACATGAGAGCAGTGCCACATAGCTCAACAAAGACACGGTGGAGGAGGTGGATATGGTCAACGTGTCAAAGGCTGCAGACAAGCTGAGAAGGTATAAAACACGACCAGGGCTTGTTATTGTCTGCCAAAACTGCTCACTGTTCCAGGATCTCTCTGGAATGCAAAGGATCCTGCATACCACCTTCTTAAACACTTCTCTCTTGTCATCTCCAACCTCACCTCCAATTGCCTTTGCTACTCCGATCCAATTGTCTGTCTCTGCAACTTCCCCTCCTTCCATTAGCCCAGTGGGCCAAACTGCTTTGAGGGTTTCCCCCTGCTCTAGTCTGAACTTGCATCTCTCCCAATTATCTATTCTCCCTCATCTCATGCTCTGTCTGAGCATGCAAGTCATCTTGTCCATGGGACCTAGCTCTTGCTCCCTCAACCCTATTTCAACGAATCTGCTGACCACCCAACTTCCCTTCCTGGCTTCCGATATTTGCTGATATGGTTAACATTTCTCCCTCCTCAGATACTATCCCTCTCGCCTTCAAATCTATCATCATCACCCTCTCCTCATAGGAAATCAACCCTTAAACTCACTCTTCTTGCAAATTGCCATCCAATCTGTAGCTTCCCTTTCCTTCCAAAGTCCTTGAATATGTTGTCACCTCCCACATCTGTGCCCACCTTTCCAAGGAAGCCCATGTTTGAATCTTCTAATCAGGTTTTTGACCCTGCCACAATACTGAAAGAGCAATTATCAAAGTCACTAACAACAATATGGGACTATGACAAAGGAAATCCATCCCTCTTGTCTGCCACCTTTGACAGTTGACCACACCAACCTCCTCCAATGCCTCTCCATTGTCACCCAGCTGGAGTGGGGGGGACCTCTCCGGCTTGGATCTATTCTTGCCTATGGAATCAGAGTGAGAAAATCAAAAGCAATGGCTTCTCTTCTCACTCCTGCACTGTGACCTCTAGTGCCCCCCCAAGGATCTGCGCTTGGTAAAATAGGACTGAGTCAGCACGGCTTTGTCAAAGGGAGGTCATGTCTGAGAAATCTGTTAGAGTTCTTTGAGGAAGTAACAAAGAAGTTAGGCAAAGAGTAACCAGTGGACGTGATTTATTTAGATTTCCAGAAGGCCATTGACAAGGTGCCGTTTCGTAGGCTGTTAAATAAGTGAAGAGCCCATGGTGTTAAAGGTAAAATTCTGGCAGGGATAGAGGATTGGCTGACTGGCAGAACTCAGAGTGTGGGGATAAAGGGGTCTTTTTCAGGATGGCAGTCGGTGACTAGTGGTGTGTCTCAGGGGTCTGTGAAGGAATGTTGATAAAGTTGCAAGTCAAAGTGGTCAGTGACTTGGACGGGAGTTTCAGTGGTGCTATTGTGGTGAATGTATAAATACTGTTAATTCACCAGTATACATGCTATTAGCCCTGTGGGCTCCATCTATGGGCCACTGTGTGGCTTCACCCACAGGGGGAGATGTGGAGCAAGTACGGGCTCTGCCCATGGCTCCGCCCCTTATAGGAAGTATAAGAGCAGCTGACTTGCGGGACTGCCTTCAGTATTGTACCGGTCGCAGGCAGGCAAAGTTATAAGCTGATTAAAACCACTATTTACTTCGACTCGAGTCTCCGAGTGAATTGATGGTCGCATCAATTTAATCAGCTTAAAGAACTACTATGGAGTCAGCCCTCAAACCTGACAGACTGGAACTCGATCCACAGGCTGCGGAGGCGAAAGAAATGTTTCCACATTGGCTTCGGTGTTTCAAGGCCTACCAGGCCGCGTCGCGACATCATCCGTCATGGACGAACAGAAATTGAGTCTCCTCCACGCACGGCTGAGCCATCGCATTTCTACCCAACTTGACAAAGCCACCTCCTATACTGAGGCCCTCGCGATACTCGAACGCATCTACATGCGGCCTGTGAATGAAGTCTACGTGCGACATATCTTCACTACTTGCCGCCAGCGCCCCGGGGAGTCGCGAGATGACTATCTGCGTGACCTCAAGGCCCTCGCGTGCGACTGTAACTATCAGGCCGTTACAGCCACTCAGCACATGGAACTCGCCGTCCGAGACGTTTACGTTGCGGGGGTCCGATCGAACTATGTGAGGCAGCGCCTGCTCGAAAAAGGGGCCCAGGACCTGGAGGACACGGTAAAACTGGCGACCTCGCTGGATGTCGCTTTTCAGAGTCTCACTGCGTTCCTAGCCGATCACGCGACCCCCTCGTGGGCCCCCGACCAGAGACTACCCCAGGCCTGCACCGCGCGGCCGCCCCCCACCACCGGGGGCTATCTTTCCATTTTTGCGGCCAACCTCAACACCCCCAGCAACAATGCCGGCCTGCATCGCGAACTGCAGCAGCTGCGGGCGAAAAGGACACTTCGCAAAGGTCTGCCTGGCCAAGCCCGAACACTCAAACTCGAACGCACAAACTCGATCCACCAACTCTCAGGGCCGCAGACCCCATAATGTGGCAGCGTGTCTGCCGACCCCGACTCCGCACAACACGTGCGACTCACGGGGGCCGCCATCTTGGCCATCCTCCTCCACGCGGCCGGCCACATGTGATCCATGGGGGGGCGCCATCTTGGATGCCATCTTCTCGCCACCCGCCACGTGCGATCAACGGGGGCCGCCATCTTGGCCATCACCTGCTATGCCGCTTGACGAGTACGACCTGCATGGACAGTCATTGCGGGGCCGCCCCAGCACCGCTGACCACGCCGCCGACTACCCTCAACTCAGTGCAGTCACCTTGGACCAGTCAAGACCCAAGCACCTCAAGAGCTCTATGGTGGCCGTCTGCGTTAACGGATATGAGACACCTTGTCTGTTCGACTCCGGGAGCACCGAGAGCTTTGTCCACCCGGATCTGGTAAGACGCTGTTCGCTCCCGATATTCCCAACGCAACAAACAATCTCCCTCGCCTCTGGGTCGCACTCAGTACAAATCCAAGGGCGCAACCTTAGCGATACAGGGCGCCGAGTATACTAATTTTCAATTGTACGTCCTCCCAGACCTCTGCGCCCCTCACCTCTTAGGGCTCGATCTTCAGTGCAGTCTCGGGAGCCTAACTCTTAGTTTTGGCGGCCCCCTGCTCCCGCTCACCATATCCAGCCTCCCAACCCTAAAAATCGACCCCCCTCCCCTCTTCGCTAACCTCACCGCGGACTGCAAGCCAGTAGCCACTCGAAGTAGGAGGTATAGTCTGCAGGACCAGGCATTTATTAGGTCCGAGGTCCGGCGTCTCTTGCGGGAAGGAGTCATAGAAGCCAGCAATAGCCCCTGGAGAGCTGCATGTTCTCCACGGTGGATCTGAAGTCAGCATACCACCAGCTCCCGGAGGACCGCCACTACACGGCGTTTGAGGCAGACGGCCAACTTTTTCATTTCCCCCGGGTCCCCTTTGGCGTCACGAACGGGGTTTCGGTGTTCCAACGAGCGATGGACCGAAGGGTGGACCAGTACGAGCTGCGGGCCACATTTCCATACTTGGACAACGTCACCATCTGTGGCCATGATCAGCAGGACCACAACGCCAACCTCCATCGATTTCTCCAAACCGCCCAAAAACTTAACCTCACTTACAACAAGGAGAAATGCGTTTTTCGCACTACCAGGCTAGCCATCCTCGGCTACGTCGTGGAAAACGGGGTCCTAGGGCCCGACCCTGACCGTATGCGCCTCCTCCTACAACTTCCTCTCCCTCACTGTCCCAAGGCCCTCAAGAGGTGCCTTGGATGTTTTTCCTATTATGCCCAGTGGGTCCCCCAGTATGCGGACAAAGCCCGCCCACTATTTAAGGCCACCCTTTTCCCACTGTCAGCCAAGGCTCGCCAGGCATTCAACTGCATCAAGGCGGACATCGGCAAAGCCGCCATGAGTGCGGTGGACGAGTCTGTCCCCTTCCAGCTGTAGAGCAACGCATCAGAGGTCGCTCTCGCCGCCACCCTTAACCAAGCAGGCAGGCCGGTAGCGTTTTTTTCACGCTACCTCTCCACCTCTAAACTTCGACACTCCTCGGTCGAAAAAGAAGCTTAAGCCATCGTGGAAGTCGTGCGGCACTGGAGGCACTACTTCGCTGGTCAGAGGTTTACCCTCATCACCGACCAAAGATCGGTTGCCTTCATGTTTAATAATTCGCAGCGGGGCAAGATCAAAAATGATAAGATCTTGAGGTGCAGGATCGAACTCTCCACCTATAATTACGATATAGTATATCGTCCTGGGAAGCTCAATGAGCCCCCAGATGCCCTGTCCCACGGCACATGCGCCAGCGCACAAGACGACCGACTACAGGCTATCCACGACGACCTCTGCCACCCGGGGGTCACCCGGCTCGCCCATTACATCAAGGCCCGCAACCTGACCTTCTCCACCGAAGAGGTTAAAGCTGTAACCAGGAATTGCCAAATCTGTGCGAAGTGTAAATCGCACTTCTATCGACCAGATAAGGCCCACCTGGTAAAAGCGTCCCGGCCCTTTGAACGCCTCAGTATTGATTTCAAAGGGCCCCTCCCCTCAAATAATCGCAATACCTATTTCCTTAACATTATAGATGAGTTCTCCCGTTTCCTGTTTGCCATCCCATGCCCCGACATGACCACCCCCACCGTTATCTGAGCCCTGCACAGCGTCTTCACCCTGTTTGGTTTCCCCAATTATGTCCACAGTGACAGGGGCTCGTACTTCATGAGCGATGAGCTGCGTCAGTACCTGCTCAGTAAGGGCATCGCTTCGAGCAGGACTACCAGTTTCAACCCCAGGGGAAACGGGCAGGTGGAGAGGGAGAACGCGACGGTCTGGAAGACCGTCCTACTGACCCTGCGGTCCTGGAATCTCCTGGTTTCCCACTGGCAGGAGGTCCTCCCCGATGCGCTCCACGCTATTAGGTCCCTCCTTTGTACGGCCACAAACCAGACCCATAAGACCGATCCCTGGTAGAGAGGGCCCAGCTCCTGCACTCGAACCCACACTATGCATACGTCGAACACCCCGATGGCCGGCAGGATACCGTCTCCCTCCGAGACCTGGCGCCCGCAGGCTCCCCCACCACTACCACTAATGTACCCCCCACACTATACCCCGCCAACCTCCCATGTCCTGCATCCCCGCACCTATTTGGTTTCCACGCTCCCTTCCACCCGGCACACTAGCCCAAAGGAACGAAGCTCAGGAAGAACCGCCCCCCCCCCCCCCCCCCCCCCCCCCTGGAGTCCACCCCCGGGCCCGCACCGGATCCACTTCCACAGCCATCCGAAATGGCTGCAACACCAGTGCTTCGTCGGTCGCAACGTACGATCCGGGCGCCGGTCCGACTGAATTTGTGAACCCGTCACCCCCGCCGGACTTAATTGTTTTACAGGGAGTGAATTGTGGTGAATGTATAAATACTGTTAATTCACCAGTATACTGTGTTGCATTATACCATGCTATTAACCCTGTGGGCTTCATCTATGGGCCACTGTGTGGCTTCACCCACAGGGGGAGATGTGGAGCATGTACGGGCTCCGCCCCTTATAGGAAGTATAAGAGCAGCAGATCTGCGAGACCGCCTTCAGTATTGTACCAGTCGCAGGCAGGCAAAGTTGTAAGCTGATTAAAACCACTGTTTACTTCGACTCGAGTCTCCGAGTGAATTGATGGTCGCATCAGCTATTTTCATGTGTCTGCCATCCTTTGGCTTCTCAGGGTAAATGGTGTAGTTTGGATGTTCTATCAGAGGAGCCTTTTCTGCAGTGCATCTTGTGGATGGTACGCACTGGTGGAGGAAGTGAGTGTTTAAGATGGTGGAAGCGGATGCCAATCAAGTGGGCTGCTTTGATCTGGATAGTGTCAAGCTTCGTAAGTACTGTTGGAACTGCAATCATCCAGGCAAATTGAGAGTGTTCCAACAAACTACTCTCTTTTGCCATGCAGATCATGGACAGACTTTGGGGAGTCAAAAGCTGCGTCACTCCCTTCAGGATTCCCAGCATCTGGGGCTGGATTCTCCGACCCCCCGCCGGGGGCGGGAATCGCGCCACACTGGCGGCGGGCCCCATCCCCCCGGCGATTCTCCGGCCCACGATGGGCCGAAGTCCCGCTGCTGTAATGCTGGTCCCACCGGCGTGAATCAAACCACCTCCCTTGCCGGCGGGACTGGCTGCGTGAGCGGGTTCCGGGGTCCTGGGGAAGGGGGGGGGAGGCGCAGGACAATCTGGCCCTGGGGGGGTGCCCACACAGTGGCCTGGCCCGCTATCAGGGCCCACCGATCCGCGGGCGGGCCTGTGCCGGGGGGGCACTCTTTTCCTTCCGCGTCGGCTATAGACTACGCGATGGCTGATGTGGAAGTGACCCCCTCCCCTGCGCATGCATGGGGATGACGTCAGCAGCCACTGACGCTCCCGCGCATGCGTGGACTTCCGCCGGCCGGCGAAGTCCCTTCGCCGTGGGCCTAGCCCCTCAAGATGAGGGCTTAGCCCCTAAAGGTGCGGAGAAATATAGTATTTATAAGGCTGGTTCAGTTCAGTTTCTGTTCAATTGTGACTCCCAGGGCGTTGATATTGGGGTATTCATGGTAATGCCATTGAATGTCAAGGGGATTCTTTCTTGTTGGAGATGGTAATTTCCTGACACATCCCACTTCTCAGCCTCAGCCTGAATACAGTCCAGGTCTTGCTGCATGTGGGAATGGACTGCTTCACAATGGGAGGGGTTGAAAGTACTGAACACTATCCAATCATTGGTGAACATCCCCAATTCTGACCTTATTTTGGAGGGAAGGTCATTGAAGAAGCAACTGATTATAGACATTAGATGGAAATGCATCTCCTTTCCAAAGAGTGGCACGACAGTATGAGTAAATGGCACTGGCCCATCTGTAACAATTAACAACAATACTTGGAATAAAAACGTGAAACATGGATCGCTAAATCAGCAACAACTTTTATTTATATAACATTTTGATGCATTGTTTTTCGTTCATGGGATGTGTGTGTCACAGGCAAAGTTCGCATTTGTTGTTGTAGTAACCCTCACAAGACCCATGGGATCACCCCAATTGATCTCCCTGTGGGTCTCTTGGAATATGAGCTCTCTTAATAGCAGGCGGAGGCCCATCAGCTCGGGCTCGTGCACATCACCTTATAAAGCCAGACTGGACTGGGACCGGCTAAAACGATAGCTTTGCGGCCTCTACTTTTGTTGCTGAAGTAAACCTCTTTTGGATTTACCTTACCAGGTCTCCTGAGCTTTTACAGTTGTCTATCTTTAAATGAGCTGTTCAAGGGTAATTAGGGACGGGCCGTAGCAGTAAAACTCACATCTCATGAAAGAATTAAACAAAAGAGGAAAAACCAAAAGAAATGCCTTCGAGGAAAGATTGGAGGAATAATCAATTGTGTGGTTAAAAGATACAAGAATGAAGGTAGAGGAGTAATGAGGTGGATTAAGTTGGAGAAGGAGAACCAGACAGGTGGACAAAGATGGCTGGAGGTATTGTCACCACTGTTAACTTGTGGGGATAAGTGGGCAACACATGGCCATGGGTGCAATACCAGACGATATGAGCTGGGATATAAAGCTGAAGGGGGCTCCACAGATAGGATCAATCAATGTCTTGGGGATATCTAAATTTAAAAAGGAATTTGAATTAGCTGCATTATGTGAAAGTGAGCGACTGGAACTATTTTCAAAACTTCATTTAGGGATGTGGGCATCGCTGGTTAGGCCAGCATTTATTGCCCATCCCTAGTTGCCCTTCAGAAGGTGGTGGTGAGCTGCCTTCTTGAAAATGTCTACCAGAACAATTCCAACATCTCCAGCCAAGGCCATCCACATTTAATAACCCAGGTTGGCCAACAGGACACTGCTCATGTGCAAGGACAAAGGGCGGGATTCCCCGACCCCCCGCCGGGCAGGTGAATCACCGGGGGAGGCATGAATTTCATCCCGCTGCCCCGACGGCAGCTGCCGGATAATCTGCCGCCAATTTTTCGGCGGGTGCGGGAACTGTGTTGCGCTGGTTGGGGGCCGTTGGCAGTGCCCCCCCCCCCCGCAATCCTCCGCTCCACAATGAGCTGGGTGGCCGCCCGTTTTCTGCCAGTCCCGCCGGCATAAATCAAACAAGGTCCTTACCAGCGGGATCTGGCTCTGCAGGCGGCCTGCGGAGTCCTCGGGGGGGGGGGGGGGGGGTGCGGGGGATCTGGTCCCAGGGTGTGCCCCCACGGTGGCCTGGCCCGTGACCGGGGACCACATGGCGGGCCTGTGCTGTGGGGGCATTCTTTCCTTCCGCGCCGGCCGCTTTAAGCTGCCGCCATGGCTGGCGCGGAGAAGAACCCCCCTGCGCATGCACTGGGATCACGCCAGTACACGCCGGTGCTCCCGCGCATGCACCAACTCACGCCGGCCAGTGGAGGCCCTTCAGCACTGGTTGACGCGGCGCCAACCCCGTCGGCGCTGGCCTAGCCCCTGAAGGTGCGGAGGATTCCGCACCTTCCGGGCGGCCCGACGCCGGAGTAGTTCACGCCACTCCTTGGCGCCGGTACAGCCCGCCCCGCCGGATATGGGAGAATCCCTCCCCTGGTGTTCCGCAACTTTCTTTTCAATTCGGGTTCAATCCCAGCCTCAATTCTTTTTAAAAATAAATTTGGAGTATCTAATTTCTTTTCCTAATCAAGGGGCAATTTAGCATGGTCAATCCATCCACATTGCATATCTTTTTGGGTTGTGGGGGGTGAGATGCAGACATGGGGAGAATGTGCAAACTCCACATGGACAGTGACCCAGGGCAGTGATCGAACCCGGGTCCTCAGCGCCATGAGGCAGCAGTGCTAAACACTGCGGTACCATGTTGTCCCTTTCTTTTCAATTCTTAATGGTTGAGGCATGCAATAATCTCTGGGGCCCAAATGATAGAAACACATCCCTTGTCAAAGACAATGTGGCGAGATGGGAGTCATGTGATATGGCCCTCTGGTTTGTGGAACCAGTGATATTGCTTTGCTGTACTGCAAAAGTCTCATTCTGCTTTTTTGCCATCTGGTTAACATCCTCATAGACAAGGCCCTGTCTACTTTGCTTCTGTTGCAATTTCTTTACCATCACTTACAAGACTGAATCATCTCTGCATGCCTATCTCATCACGTGAAGTCAACGTCACTGGAAAAGCTCCAGGAAAGAATATCCCATTGGACGTTGATTCTGGATTTTGGAACCCATATGAAACGAAGGGGCGACTTTCTGCCAATGTTTTTTTTTGAGGGGTGGGGTGGTGGAGCATCAAGCAGGAAACTTAAAATGGTTTTTAATCCTGCAAAATTTTCCGGCTCGATTGTTCCTGTCCCCCGCTAATTATGTAAAGAGCATCCGAGATTTAAAAGTTGGGATTCCGATTTACATTAATTGAATATGCATATCAGGCATTTATACATGATTGTTGTCCCTCCATGTTAGACTGTCCAATCATGACAGGTCCCCAATGCTGCGCAACTGCTGAAGAGAAACTTCCAGAAACACAAAGGTAAGTACAGCCCCCAGGGGAGAGAGGGTTATGCCCTGGCAGTATCCTGGCACTACTTCCCTGGCACTGCTCGGTCCTTCAGAAACCTAAGCTGCTGGCAAAGTGCGCGCATTCAGAGTCCGCCCCAACAACATGATGTTGTATGACCTGTCTCTTATTTTTTTTGTTTTTTTTGACAAAGTGTTAAAAAATCCGATGGAAAAAGTCAGCAATGCAGTCGCTGGCTACACTCCGCTTTGCTTGCCTGAGCTGGCACTTGGCCAGAAAATAGCACAATTCAGCCCTGTTTCTCTGTGTTCTCCGCCCTGTAAATCTCTCCTTTCTCTCACCCTCTTTTACTGTTTGAAAGCAAAGGAGGTACTATTGCAACCTTCGACATTTCCTTTCTCCCCACTGGCGATAGCTATTACTGGTGCCATCCTGCCGATTTACAGGATATCCTTCTCCATTGCCATCAGGATGGCGAAGGTGGCTTCTCCACCTCACATGCAAAATCTAAGCTCTTCGAGCAGAAATTGCCAAACGTTTTTAAAAATTCATTTACGGGATGTGGGCATCACTGGTTCGGCCAGCATTTATTGCCCACCCCTAGTTACCCTTCAGAAGGTGGTCGTAAGTTGCTTTCCTGAACCGCTGCAGTCCATGTAGTGTAGGTACACCCGCTGTGCTGTTAGGGAGGGAGTTCCAGGATTTTGACCCAGTGAAGGAACGGCGATATATTTGAATTAGGTTTGTTACGGTTTTCAGTTAGCATTGTATGGTCTTTATCAGAAAGTAGGCACAATATTTAAAGTGATGGGGGTGGTCAGCTCTAGGTCAGCATATTGAGAGTGAACGGCAGTGGTCTTGCGGAGAAGAAGCCGAAGCAGACATTCTTCTGTGTGGTTGAAAATGTTGTTCCTCAGAGGATATGTGTACTCGAGACAGCTAAGAAGGCGACAATTGATAGTGGTCATATGACTCGAGTATGCAGCTCAACTTGTCAGACCTCAGGAGGTCACCAAGCCATTTCCTGCACTAGATCCATATTCTCTGTTCATTCAGGCTGGTCACTTCCATCTCTGGCCAAGCCTGTTTCGTGAGGATAGCTGTCCCCCTCTTTCAGAGCATCTGTCTCTATCCACTGACTGCTTCCAACATTACTTCCAAGGACTGGTCTGTGAAGAAGGTGGGGGGTGGGACATGGAAGGCCCATTGAGTCTGCACCAACCCTCTGAAAGAGCACTTCACCCAAACCATTCCCCCACTCTATCTGAATAACCCCTTAACCTAACCTACACATCTTTGGACATTAAGGGGCACTTTAGCATGGCCAATCCACCTAATGTTCACATCTTTGGACTATGGGAGAATACTGGAGCACCCGGAGGAAACCCATGCAGACACGGGGAAAATATGCAAACTCCACACATACATTCACCCAAGGCCGGAATCGAATCTGGGACCCTGGTGCTGTGAGGAAGCAGTGCTAAACACTGTGCCGCCGCGCCACCACATACAATGGATAGAATTTTAAGCATGCTGGGTGATCGGCGCTCACCATCCCAAGAGCCAGAGGCTGCCTGTTTGGCTTCAATTCTCAAACTCCTACTGCCGTTTAACACTCACTTGAGTGTTAATTAAGAGTGGGTGGGACTTCCACCTGTCCTTGGAAGGAAGTCCCATGTGTGAGAACTGTCGACCAATAAGATTGGCCGACTGTTCTGCAACCAGGCAAGGTACAATGCTGCAGTGGCCAGAAGCGGTAGTGCAGTGGTCTCCCTGGAACTCAGTACCAGGACCTCTGAAAATGTAGGTCCCGGGGAAGCAAGAGTAGGGTCTGGGTGGGGTTCAGGAGGGGGGAAATCATGGGATCAGAGCGTAGGCCATCAGGGAAGGTGTCCCAGAGTTCCAACGTCCTTGGGAGGAGAGGGCACCCCCACTCTGGGGGGGCTTTGACAGTGAGGTGCCCCCCCCTTTCCCCCCTTGGCACCTGAGAGGGGGAAAGTTGTAAGTGTTTCTTTTCCAGCATATCTGCACCCACTCACGCCAGTCCAGTACTTGAGGCAGGACGGGAAAAGGCCCTTAATTGTTAAATTGGCAGGTTTCCCGCCCTAGGCCCTGCCTGTACAGCATGAAATTATTGTATGATTGCAATTCTCTATTCTCTAGCACCACTCTGTGTCTAAGGAAGTCTGGAAGTTTGTCACTGGTGCGTTTGCAATTTTTCTCTCACTTCCGTCAATACCCTTGGATGCATCTCATCCGAAACTGAAGCTTTATCTACTTCAGTAAAGATGGCCCTTCCAACACCCAGGACACAGTAGATACATAATTAGACATGAGGGCTGATTTTGGAAATGTACAAGACTGGTAGTTAAGGCTCCCTAACAAGCAGGTATCCGTAAAATCAATCTTCCAGAGGCAATCTGACCTCTGAGATTGACCATCTTCTCAAGACTTTTCTCTTTATGTTGAGTACAAGAATCATAGACTTGTAGAATGGTTAGAGCACATGCAGAGGGCATTTGGATGGTTACGTCTGTGCTGGCTCTCTGCAAGCACAACTCAACTAATCCCCAGTCCTCCACTTTTCCCCACAGACCTGCAAATCTTTTATCTTCAGATAATTTTCCACTTCTCATACGGAAACCCTGATTGAACCTGCCTTTGTCACACTCTCAGGAAGTACATTTCAGACCCTAAAAACTCACTGCTTGAAAGCTTTTCCTCATGCCTCGATTGTTTCTTTTGTCAATCACCTTAAATTGGTGTCTTCCAGTACTCTATCCTTCCACCAATGGAATCAGCTTCTCCCTATCTACTCTGTCCCGTCACCTTGGGTTGGATTTTAATGGTGGGCATGCATGGACAGTCAGTGCCTCACTGATGTAAAATCTGGCTGCCCTGAAGCAATAATACACTGGGGGCAATCTTAATTAACGTCGAGGAGGACTTGTGCCCTTCAGGGACAGGACAGAGAGCTGCTCACCAAGTATTCCCAGCAGCACCAGAAGATAGTAAAAGCCGTTGCAGTCCTGAGGAAGAAGGGAAGGTGCCTCCCGAACATTAGTCAGTCTGGGGATTTTGGATAGACATGGCTGGAAGACCGCAGCGAGGGTTTGGGGGAGGTGTGGTGTTGGGTTAAAGAAGCCAGAGAAGCAGGAACAGAGGAGATTGCCATTTTTCTGAGGGGGGGGGGGGGGGGGGGGCAACAGTGAGTACAGGGGAACAGAAAAGGAGATACACACTTCTTAACCCACAACAACCTGCGTTGTCAAAGATACTCAGCTGTTGGCCTTGTGCCCGCTTCCTCCGCAGATCGAAGATTTGCAGAAGAAGTGGACTGATGCCTGTAAGTAGCAGTTAATTGTTCACTTAAGGCCCTCAATAAGGTTTTTGTATAAATAAATTAAGAGTACCCAATTCATTTTTTCAAATTAAAGGGCAATTTAGCGTGGCCAATCCACCTACCCCGCACATCTTTGGGTTGTAATAATAATAAACAATAATAATCTTTTATTGTCACAAGTATGAAGTTACTGTGAAAAAACCCTAGTCACCACATTCCGGCTCCTGTTCGGGTAAACTGGTATGGGAGTTGAACCAGGGGCGAAACCCACGCAAACACAGGGAGAATGTGCAAACTCCACACGGACAGTGAGCTGGGGTCGGGATTGAACCTGGGACCTTGGCGCCGTGAGGCTGCAGTGCTAACCACTGCACTGACGTGCTGCCCTTTAGGGCCTGAATACACTTAAGGGCAGGTGAGTTGCTTGATGTCTTACCCTTCCTCTGTAATCTGGAAGACAGGTTGGAAGTCAGCGGATTGGCCACCTGCTCTCTTCTACACATCTGAGATGCCAGTGGAATGCTGTAAAATACACCCCCTCATGATGTTGATCTCTCCATCTTTTCTTCTTCAAGGAAAATAGTCCCAACTTCTCCAGTCGATCCACATAACAGTCATTCCTCATCGCTGGAACCATTTTCGTGAATCTTTTCTGCACCCTCTCTAATCGCTTGAATCAGCATTTCTTCCAGGTTTATCATAACTTTAACAATGGATAAATAAGCCTCTGTGACTAATACCTTAAAGGGGCGACACGGTGACACAGTACTTAGCACTGCTGCCTCACAGTGTCACGGACACGGGTTCAATTCTGGCCTTGGGTCACTGATGGATCTGTGTCTATTTGGAACCCTGGATATCCGTTATCCCTTCTTAGTTCCCAAATAAAAGAGGTCAAGTCTGTGCTTTTTGACAAAGTTCAGTTGAACTTTATTTGTCAGCTTGTGCCACTGGTAAACGTTATTTGTCAATACAAGGTTAGGTCAGATTGATTGTCTTTAGCGAATACAATAGTTGAGTTTTCATTCAATAACAAATCGTGGTAATTCTTCAAACCATAATACACAGTATGAAATGACTGAGTGATTTAATCAAAATAAAGATGGCGATAGCAAAGGAAGCAGCAAACACATATGTTTCAGAAAGAGAGAGAGAGAGAGAGTGATTCCAGAATGGATTTTTCCATCCCGACAAGTGATTCTTAAGAAGATTATTATCTTCATGTTTCGCCTTCTGTACAGTTGTGATTGGCTTTAACTAATTGATAATTCACTCAATTCGGTCAAACTGCCCGTCAATTTAAGAAAAATATGTATTTAAATATTAAATAGGTGTGAATATTCTTCGCTAGGACTTATCACCCAAGACTGGTTGTTACCATAGAAACAGGACTGGGACATCAGCCAAGTTCTTTACAACACAATGGGGTCTTTTAGCTATTTAACGCCATTGACCTTCAGTCTTTAACAAGTTTCAAGCAATTTGAAAAGTGTTCCCAGCTTTTCGGCTTTCCTCACTCACATGGTTACTATGATTTAGTTAATTACTCTTAATAAGTTCTCAATTAAACCTTTTACCTGTATCATCTCTAGCTAACTAGAAGCCAATTTCTATCAGTCATTGTCTGTGTGGAGTTTGCACTTTCTCCCTGTGTCTGCGTGGGTTTCCTCCTGATGCTCTGGTTTCCTCGCACAACCCAAAGGTGTGCAGGTTAGGTGGATTGACCATGCTAAATTGCCCCATAGTGTCCAAAAAGATGTGTAGGTTATATTAAGGGGTTAATGAGATGGAATGGGGGAGCGAGCTTGAGTGAAGTGCTCTTCGGAGGGCTGGTGCAGACTCGGTGGGCCGCGTGGCCTCCTTCTGCACTGTAGGGATTCTATAATCCTCCATATTTTTGATCTTTCATTACATTGATATCAAAAACGTAGATTAAGGTCAGTATAGAAACTTTGATAGTGAATTCTGAAAAGTGAATTCTATTTGTACTGCATCTAATTCTGCATACAAGCTGCATAGTACCACAATGTAGTCTATTCTCACAATTTTACAAATTAAATAATTGTTTTATGTTGCTGTACATTTTAATTCAAGGATCAAAATGGTTATATTCAATATTTGCAGATTTACATTACAAAAAAGTGATTGTTTGAGAAGCTGATTTGAGAAAAAACTGTAATAATTTTAATAAAACCATTTTCAAGGAAAATCAATTGGCACAAAATTTAATGGAGCAAAACACCTTACGGTGCTGCAGTTCAGTTAGTCTTGTTTCTGTACCCTTCAGCTCAAAAATACTGGTGTCCACAAAATTGCTCGAAGAGCAAGTTGATAAAGGCATGCTGAGTGCAACATGGCACCTGGGATCACGGTGAATCACGGGACCAACAATATATTGCTTTAGCCAATTAGTTTTAAATAAACAGAGGAAGTACTGAGAATGATGGTGATTGAGATAAAGTAGTTACAGAGAGAGAAATCAAGCTTGCGCTTCAACTAAATGGGAACAAAATCCCGTAGCGAGTGTGTTTAGCTGCGTGTTTCCCAGCGCTCGTAGCACCGAGAAACACAATGCTATAAAACTATACTCACATTAGGGGCGAAATTCACCGAAGTCCATCGTGACGCCCTTGACCGGCGGGCAAAAACGGCGCTGGTGACTCAGGCATCGGGGCCCGCTTATCAGCCCAAAATCTCCCGTCCCGAAAGGGCCAGCAGCAGAGTGACGCTGTACGCGTCAGTTTCACACACTGCGGAAGTGGCGCGTCGGTTGACGTCGGGCGACATCATCAACGCCGCCCGGCGTTGGGGGGGGAGTTGGGGGGGTAGGTGTGGTAGGGGGGTGGGGGGGGGGTTTGGGGGGGTAGGGGTGGTAGGGGGGTACGGGGGGTGGGGGGGTAAGGGTGGTGGGTGGTAGGGGTGGTAGGGGGGTAGGGGTTGGGGGGATAGGGGTGGTATGGGGGGTAGGGGTGGGGGGGTAAGGGTGGTTAGGGGGTAGGGGTGGTAGGGGGTAGGGGTGGTAGGGGGGTAGGAGTGGTGGGGGGTAGGGGTGGTGGGGGGGTAGGGGTGATGGGGGGTAGGGGTGGTGGGGGAGTAGGGGTGGTGGGGGGGGTAGGGGTGGTAGGAGGGGTAGGGGTGGTGGGGGGTAGGGGTGGTAGGGGGTAGGGGTGGTGGGGGGGGTAGGCGTGGTAGGGGGGGTAGGGCGTGGTGGCGGGGTAGGGGGTGGTGGGTGGGGTAGGTGTGTAGGGGGTAGGGGGGGGTGGTAGGGGTGGTAGGGGGGTAGGGGTGGTAGGGTAGGGGTGTTAGGGCAAGGGGTGGTGGGGGGGTAGGAGTGGCGGGGGGGTGGTAGGGGGTAGGGGTGGTGGGGGGGTAGGGTGGGTGGGGGGGTGGGGGTAGGGGTTGGGGGGGTGGGGGGTAGGGGAGGTGTGGGGGGTAGGGAGTAGGGGTGGCAGAGTCCGCAACCAAGACGGCTGGAATAGATGTGAATGCCTTGTTTTTTTTAAAATGGCGAGTATATTGTGCTGCGTGCCTATCTGAGAGAGAGAGAAAAGAATTTGCTGCACTCTTGGTGATCCTCATTATTTATTACTCCAATGTTTGAACTTAATTATGCCATCTTGCAGAACCTTGCGTTACCCCCCCCCACCCCCAACCCCTACCCCCCACCCACTACCCTTACCCCCGATCACCACCCCTACCCCGACCCCCGGGCACGCGATGTAATGATCACTCTCTTTCTCTTCACAAAACCCCCCCACCACCCCACGCGCACTGAGGTAAGTGATTTATCTCTCTCTCTTCCCAACCCCCCCCCCCACCCCCCAACAACACCCCCCCCCCCACCCCCCCCCCCGCCCCCACAACCCCCACCACACCCCCGGCACTCGATGTAAGTGATTTCACTCTCTTCTTCACAAAACACCCCCCCCCCCAACCCACCAGCACTCGAGGTAAGTGATTTATCTATCTCGCTTCCCAACACCACCCCCCCCCTCCCCCCCCTACCCCATACCCACCCCCCAACCCCTACCCCCTACTACCCCCTACCCCTACCCCTACCCCCCCACCCCCTACCCCCCCCCCCCCCTACCCCTCCCTACCCCACCTCACCCACCCTACCCCCCACCCCCCCCCCTCACCCCTTCCCCCTAACCCCCCTACCACCTACCACCCCTACCCCCCTACCCCTTCCCCCTACCCCAACCCCCCTACCCCTACCCCCCTACCCCCTACCCCCTACCCCTACCCCCCTACCCCTCCTACCCCTACCCCTCTACCCCTACCCCCTACCCCTACCCCCTACCCCCTCCCCCCTACCCCACCCCCCACCCCCCTACCCCTACACCCCCCTACCCCTACCCCCTACCCCTACCCCTCCCCCTACCCCTACTCCTACCCCTACCCCTACCCCCCTACCCCTACCCCTACCCCCTACCCCCTACCCCTACACCCCCACCCCCCCTACCCCCATACCCCTACCCCCCCTACCACACCCCCCTACCCCCCACCCCTACCCCTACCCCCTACCCCTACCCTACCCCTACCCCTACCCCCCGGCACGCGATGTAAGTGATTTCACTCTCTCTTCACAACCCCCCCGGGCACTCGATGTAGGTAACTGAATGGCGTCAACCATCATCAATGGTTGACGCCGTTATAAACCAACTTTGATTTTCGCCGACGTGACCCGTGGCCACATCGGCGGGACTTCGGCCCATCCAGGCCGGAGAATAATTAAGCCAGAAAAAACAATGGCATCCCGCTGGCGCCAGCCGTTCTCCGAGGCGGGCGGCGGGATTTGAAGAACGCCGTTTTATGGCGTGTGGGAGAATTTTGAACATGGCGGGAGCGGGAATATCGGCGCCCCCGGGCGATTCTCCGACCCTGCGTGGGGTTGGAGAATTTCGCCCTAGATATGGGGACTCAGCAGGGAACGTGCAGCCAAGGCCGCATATAGTCCCTTTTTGTGCACTGAGGATCTCCATTCGTCGGAACCCCACAGTGTAATGAGAGATTGGGACATTACTTTTTTTTTTTGAAAATATTTTATTGAAGCATTTGCAATTTTCACAATTTAATATATTGACATTTCTAAAACAACCGCGCGGGTCGACGCACAAAATAGCCCCTAAAATAACAACAATCAATAAACCACGTACCCCACTTCTCCCGGCCTCTCCCCAATTACCCGTACACTAAATTCCCTGTCCTTATTTAACATTACCATGCCTCCTATTTTCCTCCCCCCCCCCCCCACTCCCTTTTTCCCTTTCCCCCTTACTGCTGACGTTCAGTTTTTGTTAAAGATATCGATGAACGGCTGCCAACTCCCGGCGAATCCCTGTATTGATCCTTTTAGAACGAACGTGATTATCTCCAGACTGAGAAACTCTACCATATCGCTGATCCACACTCCTGATTTCGGGGGCTCCGAGTCCCTCCACCTCAGCAAGATCCATCTCCGGGCCACCAGGGACAAGGCCAGGATATCAGTCTCCCTCCCCCACTTTGTCCCCGGATCTTCCGGCACCCCAAATATTGCTAATTCTGGACTCTGAGTTACCCTACCTTCCAGGACTCCCGACGTAACATCAGCAAATCCCTGCCAGAATTCCCTCAGTTTCGGACATGCCCAAAACACATGAACATGGTTGGCCGGGCCACCCCCACACCGCCCATATCTGTCCTCCACCTCCTCGAAAAACCTACTCATCCAAACTACCATCATGTGGGCCCTGTGGACTGCCTTGAACTGAATCACGCTAAGTCTAGCACAGGACGAGGACGCATTTGCCCTTTTCAAGGCTTTTTTCCACAGTTCAGTTTCCAGCTCCCCTCCAAGCTCCTCTTCCCACTTCCTCTTCACCTCCCTGATAGGGGCTCCTTCCCACTCTAACAATTCCCTGTATATGTCTGAAACCTTCCCACCTTCAACCCCTGTTTTTGATAGCACTTTATCTTGTAGTCCCCTCAGCGGGAGGCAAGGAAAGGCTGGGACCTGTCTCCGTACAAAGTCCCGCACTTGGAGATACCGAAACCCATTCTCACCCGGCAAATTAAACTCCTCCTCTAATGTCTCCAAGGTCGGAAAGCCCTCCTGGGGACATGATTTTTAAATGGCGTCCCAATCTCTGGGGACCCCAAAGCAATCACCAACCGAGGCCCAACACATTATGGGAGGGTTCCAGGTCCCTTGGCACTGCCAACCTGGTAGTGCCACTGTGAGCCAGCAGTGCCATCTGGGCACAATGACAATGCCAGCCTGGCACCCAGGTAGCATTTCCAGGGTGCCTAGGTGCCACCAGCAGTACTAGGGTACCACTTTGCCCAAAAAACATGCATATCCCAGGGATTGGAGGGCCCCCACAAGTGCCATTACATCTGGTCCCTGTTTGTGCAGACCAGTACTGAACAGCACTCACCTAAGGTCTCCAAGGCAAGGGAGACTGATCCCACGTCTAGGGTACCTCATGAATCTGCACATTAAAATGAGACTAGCTGCCGCTTTAATATGCAGATTTTCTAAAAAAGTGATCCTGCCCACAACGTGTGGGACTCACATCTAACACAATCTCGCGAGGCATTGCGAGCAGGGTAGATCTCGGGATTGAGATCGGGATCGCCTGGCTCCTATTGGCCAAGCTGCACCGCGGCTAGCTATCTGTTGACGCAGCATGGCCGTAAAATCACGCCCCAAGAAAGGCAAATTGAATGAAGAGACAGCAAAAGAGAAAAGGGGACAGTAAGAAAAAGTGTTGTAATTTAAAATTTGACATTTTAAAAACCTCCAACAATTCACCAAATGCAAGAATGAATGTCCACATTTGTAACTGCACTTTCTGGTCCAAAGAGGTTGCTTAACAATCATTAACAGTTATCACATTGTTAAAAGGATACTTACTAAACTTAACTTCATGTCTGTGCAATTAACGGGCAAATGCATCAAGTTCATGAAAATCAAGGGGAAGTTAATGGTGATATGCTGTTTCATGAGGTTAATGGCAGGGCGCCACAAAGTATTTAGCAACTTGTGGCAAATCTTAATTTATGGTTTAATTCTTCCTTACCGCAAACTGACCGATTTCCATGTTAATAGCTGTATGCATTATCACCATATTTTTTCAATAAATTCTGGGCCATTGTTTCCAAGCAAAATAACACTTTAAACATCCACAGTAGTAAACATTAAAACAGCAATATTGCTACAAATTTTATCTGAAACTACTGCATCTCACGCAGCTTTTCAACAAATTTCCCACGCTTGAAATGTTTTACAATAAGTTGATATATCTATGCATGCCACAGGGCATGAAACCTCCATGTAATGATCTCTGGCAATGTTAATGCTAAATCAAGCTGTGCAGTAACCATAGCTTGAGGTGTTTGACTTGATTTACTTCAATACCCATCAATGATTCCTACCATCTACAATGTAATTACAACTTTGAGTTCTATTAATTTAAATGACAGTAGCTGTTAATATTCGAATACCTTGGCCTCCCTTTGACAAAATATTTATTTAATAGGCTAGAAATTGCAGTCCATGCATAACTCAGGAGTTAACTGTCGGCTACTAAGAGTTTTGGGGGACAAAGGTTGAAGTCAAGTTTAATAGAGGTGTTTAAATTATGAGAGGTTTTGGGTTGAATAAATGAGATACTGTTGCCACTGGCAGGAGGATCATAGATTTAAGATAATCGACAAAAGAACAAGAGGGGAAATGAGGAATATTTTTTTAGGCAGCAAGTTGTTATGGTTTAGAATTCACGACCTGGAAGGATGTAGAAAAAGTTTCAATATGAACTTTCAAATGAGAACTGTGCATTTACCTGAAACGTTAAAAACAAATGCAGAATGATGGGAAAAGAGCTGGGGAGTGGGACGAATTGGATTATTCCCACAAAGCATCGACATAGACACGATGGAGTGAATGGTCGCATTCTGTTCTGTTCGTAGCTACAAACGAAGCGCGCTAGTTTACATACCATTTTCATGCTTCCAGAATGTTCCACACGACTAACTAGCCACAGTAAAGGGAGAAAGACCAATCCAATTAATCACTTGTGAACTGGTGTAGAAGGCAAATAAGCACAGAAAATGGCTGGAAGGAAAGAGATAAAATTATTGTAGAATTGATATTATACAGGCGGGGACTTCCCGGCCCCAGTTGGAGCAGAACCCACCGCGGGAGATTCGGCGGCCCAACTCACGTCCATCAACTTGCAGCGACACTGGATGCTCCGGCGACGGGCAGGGCCGGAAAATCCCACCCACAGTGAGAAACAGTATTACAAGTTAGGTGTAATGGCCTCTACTCTAGAATCAGCAAGAAGAGGCTCACAATTCATGGGATTGATAAGCGCTCCATCTCCCGAGTGGCTTAGATTATAAGAATGGAAGCAAAGCAGCACCAGTGTACCATTGCTGTTCCGAATGTCCCAGAATCATAAGTAGGCCCTTTACCCTGCAAACCTCAAGGAAGCTTAGGGATCCAAGATCCCAGCAGCTTCTCAGTGTAAGCTTGCATACAGCCTTCTATAAGGGAATAACTTAGAATGAAACAGAAATTACCAACCATCCCAATCAGCCTGTGTTGCTGTTTATCATTGTTGTCAGATTTTGAGCATAGTTCAGTTGGTCTAATTAAGGTACTTATTGTTTTAGATAATTCAAAGTTAAGTATTTATTAAAGTACAGTAAAGGTCCAAGCTGGGAGCTGCATCCATGCTTGCTGCCACACATGGTTCTGTCCAACACTACACTTACTTACCCTGAGGTGTAGGTCATATGTTCTCTTATATCACTGTGTGGGTGGCACTGTACTTAGTCTCACATTAAACCTTTAGACCCTTATCCTACAATCCTCTGCATGAGCAGTCATCGTAATGCATGTATCTGCTCTCATCCCATATCCTTTCCCTTAGATTGCCACATTCTATCAATCATTTATCTAACCTATTCAGAAATATTAACATGTTCGGGAGTTTCCTTGCAGCTTCTCCTGCTCTGTCACTATAATTTGGTCGGACATTTAGTGGAAACCCCCATTTCCATTTGTGGATTGGATACTCGTCAAGCCTCAATCTCAGATACAGTGGCAGTGTGGGAAAAGCCTGAGAGAATTTAGCCCCATGGTCTTGCTCCAATCACTAACTCGTGTCATGCATTCCACAGTCTCACCAATTCTTCTGCTCTCTGTCCTATATTTTAATAAATATATCATATGTGTCCCGTCATTCTTGATTCCTCAGTCACTGGAAATGCTTTGGATTTGTCTACGCTGTTCTAGCTCTTCATAGTTTTAAGCACTTCAATCACTTTCTTGACGGCATCATGGATGGATGCGTGGAGTATTGAGAAAGGACAAAATCAGGCACCAGCACATCAGGGGGTCAATGAAGATTGTGGGAGCATCAAAGACAGAAGCCAAGAGGAGATTTAAATGGTGGTCATGTGTTGCGGCGGGAGAGGCAATGTGGTGAGGAGAATAATGAAGATGGGACTGCCGGAAAGAAGGTGAAGACGAAAGCCTAAGAAGGGAAGATGGGGTGGCAAGAAACCTAAACACGTCGAGATCGGAAGAGGAATGGGTCATCAACAGGAGGAGATGGAGAAAGATGATCAACCAGCTTAGTGATGACCCCAAGTAAAATGCAAGAAGGAAGAGGAGGATTCACCTTCTTCGTGTATCTCTCTTACAAACTTTCCAAATCTTTATGGCCATGTTTACTTTACTTCCTTCACTCGCAACAGTGGAACCTCTGACTCATTGCAAGCAGTTCCATGGCAGATTTGCTAGTGTATAGTCTATAATATTTGTGACATATGTAGGCTTAAGATTATTGGATACATTTTTATTATTCACAGGCTCCCAGCTGCAAAATGATTTTAGCTGGGTTGGCACTGCTCCATTCAATTGCTGGGACAACCTCAATCAATCTTTGACAAACGTCTGTAGCTTTACAGATAGTTAATTAAACTTTCTTAAACTCAGTGACTAATTGAACCTGCATAAGCATTACAAAAATTAAACATTTCTGTTGAAGTCAGTTTGCAGGTAAAGAACTGGCGGTGGAACATATTCCTATTAGCAGTATTTAGCCATGATTAAAATGTATTGATATACTTGTAACAGTTAAGAGTACTAATGAATCACAGAGCAAGGAATTCAAATAGACTTTGCTGCCAACTTAAACTTGGAAGCAGGAAACAACACATGATGCAGAGAGAATCAAATAGGCGGAAAAAAGGTGGAATAAGTTTTATTTCTTATCTTTCATTTGTTTCTCCACAGAATTCCTAACAGTATGTACAAATGTGATAGTGCAGCAGATGGACTTCATGAATATTGTAAAACCCGATGAAACCTTATTAGAAGAGTTGTTGCCAATTTAACGGAGTACTATAATAATGTTGCTCTTTAGAGTCGCCAATATGATACTGAGGCTCTTTTTCTGATATGATATTATGTCCCAACAGTGTCGTCAATACTGTGGGTGTTTCTGTTTCTCTTACTGAACCACAAGGCTTTCCCGTATATCGGTCAAATGACCACACAACCGGTTAGTCAGTTCAAGTTCAAAGATGGTTTATTTACACACAAGGGTTACTTGGACATGCAAGCACAATATACTGCAAGTTAAACTGCGCCTATCAACTACAATAACCTATACTTAACTTCAGGCGACCGGCACTTTGCAAGTGGATAAGGCCTTTATCTTGATCACGTGGCTGGTTTGAAGAAGTGGCTCTGTCTCTGCTGGGCTCATCCGTCAGGTAGCGATCATTGGTCTTGAACTTGGCTGTCTGGTCCTTACGCTGCAGTTGGGCTGGCACAGACCGGATTCAAAGGAGGCTGGCAAAGGCCGGGTCCAAAAGAGACTGAACACATGGTTGCATTCTCTTTTATCCCCCTAGGGTTTTCGCGCTCTTTGGGGCGGTCCTTAATCTTCGACCCAATAATTCGACAGGTTTCGAACACTGCCTTTGATTTAGGGCGGGTGCCTTGGTGGCTGGGCGGGTCCTTAGCGGTCATTGACCTTGGCAGTTGTGCTCTCTGAGTAAAGGGAGTGGCGACGATCAGTCTGTGGCTGTATCGGTTTCTTGATTGGAGTCCTATTGTTCTGGGGAAATGGGCCATTAGAATGCAAACGAGCGGGGGTTTCTATCAGGTCTAGCTACCTGCGTTTCAAATACACAGAAGCTCTGTATCTGTCTGGGTCCTGGGTTGGCCACAATTCCCATGGTCCTTTGCAGGTGGCCATCTCAGATGGTGTCAATGTTTCCCAGTAAAGTCTGGGATTTTCCATTGCAGATTGCATTGGAGGTGGGGGAGCGGGAGCATAAAATCAAGTGGAGTGCTGACGGCACCGACCTCCAATTCCATCCTACCAGATTCATATTTTACCAGTGGCAGATGACAAATAAAGTGTGAACAGTGCATGCTTTTGAAAAAGCAGCAATTGAGTTAACATAATTAATGCTGTTATTGATCAGTATTTTATGGACATGTGGGTCCATTGGGGCTAAGAGGTAGGTTGTGTTGAAGAAGGAATTGGCAGAGTGGCCTTTCAGACTACCAATGCCCAAGTGTCATGGGTATCATCCATGGATCCACAGATTCTCCAGTAAGGAAGAGAGCCTGAGAAGGAGGCAAGTGCAGGGACATGGAACCAGATAGCTGAAACCTCCTGACAACCTGCAGGGGCAACCTCAGGATTGTGAAGAAACAGGAGGCCACAGAGTGAACTTAAAACAGGTGCCAGTACAGAGAGGAAGCTCCTCTGTTGTAAGAGTTTACAAACAGAGGATCTGCTCCCTCCAGATTTCAGTGTGGCTGTGTCACTGAAGACTGTGCCTCTCCTGCAAGGCTATCACAGGCCTTTGTGCCATGATGGCTGAGGAGCTGAGTCCCATTGGGATGGCTGATGACCCATTGTCAGCGCCAGTGATGGTCATGTGGTCCTTCATTTCTATGCCTCCAGTTCATTCCAAGGGCTTACTGGAGACGCGTGTCATCTCCCAGTCAGCGGCATAACATTGTATCTAACTGGTGAATGATGCACTCTTCAGGAGGTTGAGTCAATACATGCAGTTTTACAGCGATGCAGACAATCAGTCCAAGAGAGCTAGAGTATTCAGGGATATCGCTGGATTCCCCTTGGTGCACGGTGTTATAAAATACATGCATGTGACCATCAGTTCATCCGCAGACCAGTCAGCGACCATCATTAACAGTAAGGGATTTCATTTCATCAATGTGCATGTGCAACTAGTCTTCAAATACTGCCAACCTGACCTGCAGGTGCGGGCAATGTACCTTGGACAGAATCATGACCCCCTAAATGCCCAGAGCCCCCTGCAAGGCTGGGTGCTTGGCGACAAAGATTACCCATTAAAGTGATGGCTACAGATTCCAGTGAGGAATCCTCCTGTAATTCTATAATCCTAGCCCAGAAGCAGACGAGAAACACAACACCAGCCATTAGGTGACTTAGAACATAGAACAGTACAGCACAGAACAGGCCCTTCGGCCCTCAATGTTGTGCCGAGCCATGATCACCCTATTCAAACCCACGAATCCACCTTATATCCGTAACCCAACAACCCCCCCTTATCCTTACTTTTATTAGGACACTACGGGCAATTTAGCATGGCCAATCCACCTAACCCGCACATCTTTGGACTTAAGTGACCATTGAACAGACCATAGGTCTCTTGAGCGTGAGATTCGGCTGCCCTGGATAATTCCAATGGGGCACTTCAAACTGTCCCAGTGAAGTATCCCACATTGTGGTGGTCTGTTGTGCTTTGCATAATCTGGCATTATAGAAGGGGAATGCAAGGGGAAGTGGAGCACAAGAAATCCTCAGACGAGGATGATAATGAAGAAGCTGATGACCAATTAGCAGCATCCGGAAAGGCATGAAGGACCACATGGAGGACACAATGACATTGGTGCAGGGGAGGCTCACTAGGCACTCAAATAAATGATTTAAATTACATTGTCCTTTCAATCAAATAAAGATCGACCTTCGTTCTCCAATCTTGCCATTTACTTCAAGTTCCCACACCTAGTATCGCTTGGTCTCTCTGGACAGTATTAAAAACAAGACTCACACCATAGTCTCTCCTAAATATCCCTGCACTTCCAGAGAGTATCTGCCAATACATGGAAATGTGGAGAAAACAAATCGCACCTTCATTCTCAGCAAAATCAGCCACAAGCAGTAACATCTTAGCTTTCTATTCATCCATAAAGCCCAAGTACATCTAGTGTGTGTTTGTAAATCTTTTATGCACGCTCCGACGTGGAGCCTGTGAACTTCTTGGGAGAAATAGTAAGAATCAGTAAGGATGAGAACTGCCTCACATGCTGTTAAAACATGGATTCTTTGTTCTCCTCTTGAACTCCCTCTGCTGGTCCATGTGTATGGGAGCCATTTGTGGACAAAATGCACAATGCAATTTTCAATACAATACATTGCCCCCATCTCAGTAAATGAGAGGTGCAGAGTGTTTCAATGATTCATTACCAAAGGTGTGAACAATAAACTTAAGCATAAACTGAACATTCACCTTCATCAGTGACACGATTACATATTTTAACTTTTCTATTAATTTAACAGTGCACTCAGTCATATACAAAGTGATAAAAGGCTTGTTGACCGACTGAAAATAGTTCACTTCATAATATAGTCACTTCAGTATGGTGGACGTCTTCTTTCACGAGTGTGATATCATCTGCCATTAGGTGTGGCCTCATTTAATTTATGTTCTTCATCTGAGTTGTTGATGTTGGAATCGGATTCAATGCTGAAGAATGATGTTTTCATTGCTTTGGAGAATGATGGGTGATGATTTGTGAACTGCAGTTAGCACTGCTCGCTGATTCTTTTCTGTTAGTCCCAACAAATGATTCAATGTAATAGCGGCTTGTTACTTTCCAACGCAGCCATCTCATTGCATTCGCACTTTATCTCCTTGCTTTAGTGGTGCAGCCCTGAATTTTATCTTTTGCTCTGCATTGACTTTCACTCGATCCTTTTCTTCTTGATCGCATTTATGTATGCGCTAACTGTTAGCTCTGCAGGTTAGCTCAGCAGGATGTGTGCACTTAGCATGTTTAAAGATCAGTGCTGCTGGAGACTTTCCAGTATTGGAGTGAGGATACTCTGTATAACTGTGAAGAAAGCAATACAACTCCAGCTTCCACAAGCTGCTCTCAGCAACAGTTATATATATCGCTTCTTTAAAACAATTCATGAATCTCTTGACATTTCCATTAGTTCTTTGCCATGTGGGGTGTGATTTTTTGATGAATGAAGCCAATGTAGTTTGCAATTTTACTGAATTCATTGCTGGTGAAAGGAGATCCATTGCCACTTCTCACTGTTTGAGGGACCTCAAACAAAGATCTAGGCAAGGGTTGAGATGATTTAATTCATTGAAGTACTACATAATTATTTCTACAAATGGAAATTTGCTGCTTTTGGAATGGGGCGGGGGGGTGGGGAGACCCCTAATTTGACTGGTCACCGGGAATGTAAGGGGAATGGGTGGCCCCGTCAAGAGATCAAGAGTCTTTTCCAAAGAAAGGGCATAAACACTGATGTGGTGTTTTTGCAGGAGACATAATGGGTGGGTTCTCCCTTTCAGTGGCTAAGTGCTGGCTCAAACAGAGAATTCTCGGGTGTTTTATGACCTGAAAATCGGGGCCAAATCGTCACAGATTCTAGGACCATTGAGGGGCAGCGGTGCCAGGTGAAAATCCTGGTTCCCGCGCCAAAAACAGCTGGAGAAAAGCCGGGTCCCTGGCCGTGCATGTGCACACAATGACCTGCGACGGTTGCGCCATCCGGCATGGCACTGGCCGTGTGCGGACACGGCCCACCATCAACGACCCCACAGGCCACCCCCTAGACTTCCCTTGGCCACCCCTACCAGTCCCCCCAGCCCTCGCGGAACCCCCCCCCCCCACCACCCCGGCCAGCGGCATGGATCCCGGCCGAGTTTGGCGACGCTTAACACAGTCCACAGCCGCCACGCTGGATTCCCGACCGCTCAGACAACATGTCCACTGCGCAATCGGGAATGCGACCCACCTGGGATGGAGCATCGCGGGAGGGCCGCCGATGACACGCCAATGCCGTTGCAATGGCGTGCGGCGCGCAATGTGAATACGCCACTTACTGAGGGGGCGGATCATGGCTGACCGTCGTCAAACCGGTGCCAGCCCCGATTTGGGCGTCGGAATGGATTCTCCTCCCGATCGCCGATTATGGTATCAGTGTCGGGAAACGGAGAATCTCGCCCATTGAGTAAATCATGAAGATTTGACATTGTGGTTGCTTGACATGACAAACTCTCATTGATTTTGTGTTCAACTGAACAGCTAATTCCTGGAAACAACGGGTGTGATTCAGTGAACGTGATGTGCCTGGTGCAGAGCGAGGTGCAATGGGAGAATCCCGCTAGAGCCCCAAACCATGCTCCGCGCCAGTCACCGGGTCAATTGTGAGTCACCCAACCCGCTTTGTCCGATGATAATGATATTTAAATGAGCTATTGGGCTTGCTTGTGAGACTTCAACTGGGCGCAGTTTAGCACTGATTTCCACAAAGGTGGAACAGGTGTGATGGCCCCTCGATGGGTCTCGTTGGCCATTGGTGGTCAGGGGGCAGGGCAAGTCAGGATAGTACCCCTGGCACCCAGGCACTTTGGCACTTCCAGCCTGATACCTTGGCAGCGCCACCCAGGCACTGCCAGGGTGTCTGGGCGGCATACCCAGGTTGTCAAGGCCACTTTCAGGGTGCCAGGCTCGCAGTGCCAAGGTCAGATCCATGGGGAGGGGGCTTTCCAGTGAGAGAGGGGTTAGAGGGGTTTGAGGGACCAAGAAAAGGTTGGGGAGGTGAAGGGGACTCCTGAAAGTAGGGGAGGGCCTGAGGGAAGGCCTGAAAGGGAGGCAGGTGTAGAGATGGATCTGCGAGCAGCTTGTCCTCACCAGTGCAGGGATAGAGCCAAAGTGTGGCCTCAACAGGGAGAAACTCCCCCAGGCCCCAATGAATAGCAGGATGAATCTCGGTGTTGCAGCCCCTGAGAAACACTCCGCCAAACGTGTCTGAAAACAGACTTAGAATTATTACCGCTGAATCGGGCCCAATATCTTTTTCCCAAAGGAGTTGTTTCATTTTGACAATTCCCTGGTGACCTTCATGTGCTGTATCTATAACATATTCCCTCAATGAGTGCAGAATGAAAATAACTGCTGTGTCACACATACAATGTGGTTTTAATGGTGAGCTCATTTTGACCATTGTGAAGACCTTGCAGTGTGTGAGTAATGTCATTTGTAGATGTTCTCTCAAGCCAGTACTTGTGATTCCATAGCTGTCATACATAGTTACAGAACCTCACCTTGTAGCCGTTTCATGTTAGCCAGCTTTCGCGCTTTCGGCACCATATTTAAGTTAGGTAGTTAAGAGGTTGATCAACGGGGCAGCATGGTGGCGCAGTGGAATAGCTCTGCTGCCTGACGGCGTTGAGGTCCCAGGTTCAATCCCGGCTCTGGGTCACTGTCCGTGTGGCGTTTGCACATTCTCCCCGTGTTTGCATGGGTCGTTCCCCCACAACCCAAAGATGTGCAGGCTAGGTAGATTGGCCACGCTAAATTGCCCCTTAATTGGAGAAAATCAATTGGATACTCTAAATTACTTTTTAAAAGATGTTGTTTGACAATCTTTTCTTCACAACTAGTCGGACTGAATGCCAGCAATGGATGTATGAATGAATGTCTACTGAGTTGAGATTGCCCGGCGGGTACTCAAGGTGGAACATGTACATCTGTAATTCGAGCATCCAACATTCTATATGAGTAGCTACTTTTTGGATTGTTGAACAAATTTACGAGTGGTCTATGCTTGGTTATTAGTTCAAACTTTCTTCCATACTCTTGGAGATGAAAGTGTAAAATACCCCATGTGATTGGGAGCATTTCTCTCCCTGTTTGCAAATAATTTTGCTCTACAGGCGTTAATGATACTTGCCATTGCAATAATTGATGGGGTGCCTGCCTAGTCTATTCGTGAACTATGCCTGAGTCAGCCAGGCTTCAGTCCATAACTAGATGGATTTTCTCAGGGTCAAAATAGATGTTTGTGTAACTTGCTAACAACCATTATCTGATCTGCTGTATCGACGGTTTGTGTGATATATTTCAGTCTCACTTGGCAGCCTATTTTGCCATATTGTGTAGGGGACAGTAATCACCATGAAGTCAGGAATGAAGCGTCTACTGGACATAATGAGCCCTGGTAGACTCTGGTCTTCCTGAACATTTGTAGGATCCAAAGCATTTGCAATGACATTAATCTTCAGTGGATCAAGTGATACTCTTTCACTACTGAACATACGGCCAACGATTTTGATTCTGCTTTCACTGGAAAGCACTTTTCTTTGTTCAAAGTGAGGTTGCATTCTCGAAGAGGCCATAAGCATGCATGTAGATGTGTCTCGAGATCACTCTCAAAGTCCCCCTGGATGAAAATGCCATCACCGTTGTTCAGAATGCCTTCAAGTCTTTAAAGTGCACATTGAACCATGTGCTGAAACAACGTTGAGCCTGTGCACCAAAAAAGTCCTATGTGAGTGGAGAATAATGTTAAGGCAGCTTGATTCTTCTGCAGCTCAATTTGATGGTCGGCAGCATTGAGGTCAAGTTCACTGAAGTATTTGGCACCATTCAATTTCTCTGTGATATCATCTGTGATGTCAAGTGTCCACCTCATTGCGTGGCTTGGTTTCGTGACCACAGGAGAGGCGGTGGCGTAGTGGTATTATCATTGGATTGTGATCCAGAGACCCAGGGTAATACTCTGGGCGGTAATCATGTGGTAGCAATTGAATCCAATAAATATCTGGAATTAAAAGTCTCATGATGACCATGAAACCATTAGTCACTGTCAATTGTGGTAAAAAAAGCCAGCTGCTTCACTAACCTGCCTTCCTTACCTGGTCTGGCCTACATGTGACTCCAGACCCACAGCAATGTGGTTGACTCTTAAAAATCCTCTGAAATGGCCTGGCAAGCCACTCAGTTGTATTGAATTGCTACAAAGTCAGTAAAAAAAGAATGAAACTGGATGGAACACCCAGCATAGACTGAGGCACTGGAAATGGCAATGGTAAAAATAAATAAATAACCTTTATTGTCACAAGTAGTCTTACATTAATACTGCAATGAAGTTACTGTGAAAAGCCCCTAGTCACCACATTCCCGCGCCTGTTCGGGTACACAGAGGGAAAATTCAGAATTTTTAGCTGGTACGGGAATTGAACCCATGCTACTGTCCTTTTTCTGCATCCCAAACCAGCTGTCTAGCCCACTGAGCTAAACCCAGCCCTGTTGATCCTGCCCCTGCAAAGTCCTCCTTATTAACATCTGGGGTTTTGCCAAAATTGAGAGCGCTGTCTCACAGGTTAGTCAAGGAACAGCCTGACACAATCGTGTTCAAGGAATCGTACCTTACAGATGACATCACAGGCACTACTGTCATCATCCCTGGGTATGTCCTGTCACACCAGCACAGTGGCATAAAGTCAGGAGGGAGTTTCCCTGCAAATCCTCAATGTTGACTCTGGATCCCATGAACTCTCATGGTTTCAGGTCAAACGTGGGAAAGGTAACCTCTTGCTGATCAGCACGGCAGCACAGTGGTTAGCACCGTTGATTCACAGAGCCAGGGTCCAGGGTTCGATTCCCGGCTTGGGTCACTGCTGTGTGGAGTCTGCATATTCTCCCTGTGTCTGTGTGGTTTCCTCCAGGTGCTCCGGTTTCCCGAAAGATGTGCTTGTTCGGTGAATTGGACATTCTGAATTCTCCCACAGTGTACCCGAATAGGTGCCTGAGTGTGGCGACTGGGGGATTTTCACAGTAACTTCATTGCAGTGTTAATGTAAGCTTATTTGTGACACTAATAAAGATTAATATTGTTGTACTATTACAGTAGTCCCCCCTTATACCGCGGGTGTTCGGGTCCAAGACAGCCACCCGCGTTGTATCCGAGCCGCGGATATTCAAGATGGCGGATATCCAAATGAATGAACGAGAGGAAACATCGCTGACTGTGCTGAACATTGCTGAATGGAAGGGCGTTTTAAATAAAAAACATCAAAGTTCGTTCAAGTTTTAAATTTATTAAAATATATACAATAATATATACATACAATAATATACTTAAAATTGTACTTACAAGCATATTTTTAAAAATCATTTTAAAAAGTCTGTGAGTTTCTTCTGGCACATCCCCTTCCTCATCTTGACTTGTGCTTGCCTCTGGAGGTTCTTCAGGTGTAGGATGTATATCGGGTCGAAGTCCTGTTGCTCTGTGTATGCTATGAGCCACTTCAGGTGAGTGATGGCATCCGGGTGGCTCTTTGCCACTGTGGGCTGGGGTTCTTCTTCTTCTGCCTCCTCTTGGGTGACCTGGTCGATGATCTCCTCCTCTGTGAATGTTTCTGTGGGTGCCATGTCGTCCTCTGCTGCTGCCCACCTGTTCACCCAATCCTGGAGTGTTAGGTTCTCATCCAGGTGGTCCTCCAGCCTCTTCTCAGCTGCCCTGATCTCTGCTTCAGTAAAGCCTACGAAGTCCTCTTCAGCCGGGTAATGTTGGAGTCGTGGGAGTGCTGCTCCTAGGGCCTTGTTCCAGCAGTTGGCGATGGTCTTCTCCGTCACAGCTCCCCAGGCCTTCCCTGCCAGATAACAGGCATCCTTGATGGTGATAGCTTTCAGGTAATCTGGGACAGTGAGAGGAGAGTCTATCATTTCCAGGATCAGTTCCTTTTTGTATACAGACTTGAAGGTCTGAATGATGCCAGCATCACATGGCTGGATCTTGCTGGTGGTGTTCTTTGGGAGATAGAGCACTTGGATCTGCCCATCCCTGGTCTTGAGAACATCTCCCTGAGGGTGTGCTGAGCAGTTGTCCAGTAGGAGTGTGGCCTTCTGCGGTAAGTTGCGGGCACTAAGGTGGTCCCTGACACTGGGTACGAAGAACTTGAAGAACCACTCCTCAAATAAGGAAGCTGTCATCCAGGCTTTGCCAGAGTTCCGGTAGGTAATGGGTAGGTTCTCCATGTTGATGTGGTGAAAGCATCTAGGAGACTTGAATTTGCCCACAATCAATGGCTTCAGCTTCTGTGTTCCCGTGGCATTGCTGGCAAACAGGATGGTGAGCCTGTTCTTGGCTTGCTTGTACCCCAGAGTCTTGTGGGCATCATCCTTGACAGTTAGGGTCTTGTCAGGCAGCATCTTCCAGTAGAGCCCTGACTCATCTGCATTGTAGAGTTGCTCTGGGGTCAGCTCCTCTTGCACCATGTAGTTCTTGAGGATGTCGGGAAAGGCTGCTGCTGCTCCTGAGTCGGCGGATCTCTGTTCACCACTGATGGTAACTGCACCTATCCCATGTCTTTTCTGGAACCGATGGAGCCAACCCTTGCTGGCTACGAAATTGCTGTCCTCGGGGTGGAGCTGGTGATGGAACTTCTCAGCCTGAGTCCTGATGATAGGTCCAGATAGGGGGGGTGCCACCAGACTGTTCCTGGACAAACCAGGTGAACACAGCCTTCTCCAAGTTAATGTCACTAGCGTTCCTTGCCTTTTTCCTGGTAAGCCCTTCACTCTGAGAAACTGTCCCAACATATGTTCTTAAATTGGGCTCATCTTTCACCCACCCACGGAGAGTTGACTCTGGTACACCAGTCTCTCTGGATAATTTTGCCTTTGTTTCCCCGTTTCGAAGCCGGTCTATCAAATGTATCTTTTGCTTCACTGTGTAAGACTTGCGCTTAAACATTTTAAACGACAGTAACTGAACTCGAAGATACCTGCACTGGAAAAGGTACCCCTTTTATGGCTGGGTAATCGGGCTAATCGGGCTAATCGGTCGCGGCTACTCATCGCGGCTAATCGTTCTACAGTAATCATCGCGGGTAATCATCGCTGCTAATCGGTCTAATCATCGCAGGTAATCATAGAATATAGAACATAGAACAGTACAGCACAGAACAAGCCCTTCGGCCCTCGATGTTGTGCCGAGCAATGATCACCCTACTCAAACCCACGTATCCACCCTATACCCGTAACCCAACAACCCCCCCCTTAACCTTACTTTTTAGGACACTACGGGCAATTTAGCATGGCCAATCCACCTAACCCGCACATCTTTGGACTGTGGGAGGAAACCGGAGCACCCGGAGGAAACCCACGCACACACGGGGAGGACGTGCAGACTCCACACAGACAGTGACCAGGCCGGGAATCGAACCTGGGACCCTGGAGCTGTGAAGCGTTTATGCTAACCACCATGCTACCGTGCTGCCATCGCTGCTAATCGGTCTAATCATCGAGGCTAAAAAAGGTTCTGTTTCAAAAAGAGTTTGAAATGAGTCAAGTAAGTTGGGGTCCATAAGCCCCCCCGCCGTATACCGCGGACGGTATTGCGGAGCGCGGTATAACGGGGGACTACTGTATTATGTACCGTCCACCCTCAGCTGATGAATCAGTACTCTTCCATGTTGACCACCACATGGAGGAAGCACTGAGGGTGCGAGGGTTCAATGTCTGTCACCAAGAGTGACTCTGTGGTGTTGCTCGTTGTGTTCTCTCTTTAATTGGCTCTGTTTATGGCGTTTAATATGGTCACCTTCCTTAATTCTAATTACGTTTGCTCAAGAGTCGCCAGGTATCTTTCGATACCGCCACAAGGTTCAAAACCGAATACTGGTCAAAGACTCGTTACACCAGTTAGTAAGTTCGAAATCAATGCTCATTTATTGACACAATAAATGCACAAACTCTACCAACTAAACTATCACACCTACTAAAGCCTACACTTAGCTTCGAGTGTCCACTCAGTCAGAGGAACAATGGCTGTTGTCCGATTCTGAGGCTGCTGGGGTTGAGCTGGTACGGAATAGTAGCTAGGAGCGTCTATCTCGTAGCGTGCGTTGACTTTGGACTTACTTGTTCTGGTGCAGCTGCTAAGCAGGCCTCTTGTCGCTGAGAGCCAAGGCCAAGAAGAATGATTCTCTCTTGGGGGCTTCTTCTTACACCCAAAGGGGGCTTCGCGCGCTTTTGGGCGGGCTTTGAACTTAGTCCCAATTAATTGGACCGTATCCTGATCATCGGTATCGATTTCCTCCAATAAAGGGGTGGCTGCCCTGATTGCCGGGCAGGTCCTAGGTGGCCGTTGGCCTGCTTTGTTCGAGTCTCCTCTGGCGCCGGGGTGTCTACTTTAGTATCATTTACCTAAATGTTTCTCTTTTGTCCCCGGAGATGGCTCATTAGTATCATAGAATTTACAGTGCAGAAGGAGGCCATTCAGCCCATCGAGTCTGCACCGGCTCCCGGAAACAGCACTCTACCCAAGGTCAACACCTCCACCCTATCCCCATAACCCAGTAACCCCACCCAACACTAAGGGCAATTTTGGACACTAAGAGCAATTTAGCATGGCCAATCCACCTAACCCGCACATCTTTGGATTGTGGGAGGAAACCGGAGCACCCGGAGGAAACCCACGCACACACAGGGAGGATGTGCAGACTCCGCACAGACAGTGACCCAAGCTGGAATCGAACCTGGGACCCTGGAGCTGTGAAGCAATTGTGCTATCCACAATGCTACCGTGCTGCCCTTGGTATGGTAATGGCTTTGCAGTATCCCTCCTTGTGATCCTCAACGCGAAGCCTGAAGGATCACATTACCGTGTCGTCTTCGTTCTCTCACCAAGCGGGGCACCTCTACACTGCCCTATCCTATGAAACACAATTTTACCTAAAATCATTTTAAATACATACATTATTATAAAACTCTACGGGGCGCTCTGACATTCAGGCATGCATTACAAAATAAAAAAACTGGAACCTCTAACTACCCTCAATAAACTATCCTCACTCAAACAATCCAAAAATACTCTATGACATCTTAAACTGTACAAATAGCAGCACACACATTTCTCTGGCTTGGCAGTCGAGCACAGAGTTTACATTTCTTTATTGAACAAACAAAACACACACAAATAAACGGATGCACTTTAATTCATGTCAAGGGGTTCGGGGGTTTGGTGAAGTCTGAAGATAGGGGACCTAAACGTGTATACCGGGGTGCGAGAATGGTAGGCTCTCCTTCATCATTTTCTGATTCTAACTGTCTGCACGACACTGCAAAGTATCGCCAGTACTAGGAGGGCTTCTACTATGTACGAAAGTGAATACCAGGTGATAAACTTATCACACCAGGTCGGGGTATTGTTAACTGTCGCTGGGCTCTGTGTATTGCAGGGGTGGGAATCATTGACGGTTTGTATGGTAGGGGTGAGGGGATTAGCATCCACTAAGATCCAGGTGAAGAAGATGGAGGTCGTCTTCATCTTTCTTCTTTCTTCTTTTCTTCTTGTTGCTTCCTGAGGTTCCGGAATTCTGTGAACACAAGCACAACATCTGTTATTATCTTGCTTAAGATCTCGTATGTCTGTCTGTCTGTCCTTTATTGCCAATTACCCTTTATAATTGGTCACCATCTGTGACTCCCTCATTTAAAAAAAAACGAATATCTGTGCAAGACATCCGAGAAAAATACTGACACAGTGCGAGCCGTCTCGCAGCCTTTGTGATTTACCATCCCAATGTTTGAGGATGTAAATAGCATATGGAGAGCAACCTTAGGGTCGCCGTGAAACAAACAAAAAACATTTTGAACAAAGTGGCAAAATGGGGTGCGTATGGGCCACGGCGGGTAAGAAATGGATGGAATCCCCGGGTAGGACGGTGATCAGTGCCGTATGTGCTCTACCCGAGCGTAGATGACCAGAGGGGGTCCTCAGGCAGGGCGGGAACCAGTGCCGTTTCTCCACTGCCTGAGCAACTGGCAAGAACGGGTAAGAATGTGGTCGTCGTGGGGGCTGCAGTGATGTCTCTTCCCTCTCGAAGCAGAAGAGCAGTTACGAACTGGTGTCTGGGCAAATGTTTACCTCTAAAAAGGTTTCTGTGGACAAACTAGTCCCTACGGGCGTCTGGGGACAAACTTGTTCCATTAACTGCCAGGGGGCGTTAAAGGAGTGGCGGCGTGGGGCCGTGAAAAATGTGCAAATTTAAAAACAACACTTAACATCAACACTAACGAACAAACATTCAACAAACATGGTGCAGGTTCCATCAGAAAGGACACCGTATCTCTCCATCGGTTCCTTTTTACCATCATCTGGACACCTCATTTCTCAATAGCAAACAGAGTCGCAAAGGGATTCGTTTGGTGAGAGTCAGACTCTATGACATCATCTTCTCCTGGCTGTCATACTCTTGACTGGAGTAATCTTGCTAACGCTGCTTGGGGCGAATTGGGGTCCATCTAATCATTCCAGATGAGCCTGAACGAATTGTCTTGGTGCCAGAATTGTGTGTCGAGTTTGGAGCTACTAGGGTTTAATCCGGAATCGTCGGGCGGTGGGTGTGGGTCAGGGGCTTTGATGTACATAATCTTGAAGGGGTCACTGGAATCATGCTCGGATTCACTGGGAGTGGGGCCTGGTACAGGGGGATAGCTGTAACATGGTGTGCTGTGGCTGTCGTCATTGCTGTCGCTATCACTGTCGCTGCTGGTTGAAGGAAGGGAGTGCCTCTGGGGGTGGAGTTGAAGTCATGTCTGAGGACGGGCTGGACTGACTGGGGGAGGGGAGGAATGCGTCATATGTGGGCGGGGCGAGCTCGTCTGCTGCTGCGAGCAAGATGTGGTGTGTGTGGTTGTTCTGCGAGCCATATGCCTTGAGCTGGTTTATGTGAAACCACACAGACTTGCCATTGGGATATGCAATCTTATATACCAAGGGGCTGACTTTGTCCGAAATGGAGTACGGTCCGGAAAATTTGGGGGCAAGTAATGAACTGGGGTTGTATAGGGAAAGCATCACTTGCTGCCCTACTGCAAACTCAGTGGCGTCAACGGTTTTGTCGAAATAAGCCTTTCTCTGTTTCCTCTGTGTCCCAAGTCTCACAGCTGCTGCGAGGGGGGTTCAGTCAAAGGCACCTTTATGTTCTGAATTAGCCTTTATGTTCTCAATTAGCTGATGTACAGCATTTTTCACGTGTGAGGGCTGTCACTGCGGGGCTGGTCAAATCCATTCCTAATAAATACACTGTCCCTTTCATGGGGCGTCCGGTCATTAGAGTGTGGGGGGTGTATCCTGTGGACGTGGATACTGTGTTTCTTAAAAACATTAACGCAAATGGGTGAACTGAATCTCAGGTGCTGTTATTCTGCTGCACCATTTTCCTGAGGGTGGCTTTTAATGTCCTGTTCATCCTCTCTACAATACCACTTTACTTGGGGTGGTACGCTATATGAAACTGTTGTCTTATCTCAAAAATCGTGAGGACGTTTTTCATTATGCGTCTTGTAAAATGGGAGCCTTGATCGAACTCTATACTGCGGGGGAGTCCCCATCTTGTAAAGATGTGGTGTCTTAGGATTTTTGCGGTTGTTTTTGGCGTATTCGATCGTGATGGAAAAGCTTCCACCCATTTTGTGAAGGTGTTGATGACCACCAACACATCCTTATAACCATTTCGGCAAGGGGGTAGGGATCCATAGTAATCTATCTGGAGATTCGTCCAGGGGCCATTAACGGGGCGGGTATGACTAAGTTGAGCCTTTTTTGCATATCTGTCCGGATTGTTCTGGGCACAGGTTAAGCAATTTTCAACGTAGTGTGACATATCAGCTTTTAAATTTTGTCACCAGCAGAGCGGTCTGAGGTGGGCTAAGGTGGGTTCAATGCCTTGGTGTCCATGATTGTCATGGAACTGACAAATGATCTGGTTCCTGTCCTGCCTGGGAACTACATAAATGCCTTCTTTCAAGATCACACCGTCATGTGTGGTTATTGCATTTTTAAACTTATCATACGGGACTGGGAAGGTTCCCTTGAAAACGTCCCAGAGTTTCTCATCTTCTTTCTGTGCTTTAGCTAGATCCTGAATGTCGGTCTGTGAGACCTGAACTGCGTGTACTGGGGTGCATTCGGGAGGGTTCCAAAAATAACCATGCCTGGAATCTGCCTTCGCTAGGGCATCTGCTTTAATGTTACCGGGGGGAAGAACGGTGATGACTGCGAACCTTAATGATTCCATATTTTCTATCTTTTGCTTTCTCTAAGGTATATCGGAGTAATGGGGCTGAGGGTAGGGGTTTTCCGTCTGCGGAAACAAATCCTCTTGTTTCCTACAGGGGTAGGAATTCCGTTAAACTATTACAGACACACAAGCTTTCCGAATAGATGTCTGCTGGGGTGGGGAACGAGTCGGGGTGGTCTACAATGTAAGCGATTGCTGCTAGTTCTGCTGCCTGCGAGGCTAAGTGTCCTGGCAACTTTAGAGAAATCTCATCTAGGGTGCGTCCCTGTGCGTCCTCTACATAAATGCCACAACCTGTGATTCTCTTTCCATTTGAAACTGTGGAGGAGCCGTCCACATAAATTTTCAGGGATGCACACGTATCTGTGGGCTAGGGTCTCTGGGATGCACTACCTGTTTTCTTGGGAGGTGTCTTCGGTATGAATGGGCCTGTGTTGTGTTTTGTGGTGATGATCTCACATTCATGAGGGGTGCCTGCGTACTGCAAGTTATCGGTGTGGGTCTTGGTTCTTTTTACTGTAATATCCCGTCCCTGTAAAAGAAGGGTCCAACGGGCTGCATGGATTTGGCTGACTGTGCCAGCTTTAAGTCGGCCGTCTAACGATAGCTGTGTTGGGGTGTGTTCTGTGAGGATGGTGATGGGGTTGAGTCCTGTAATGTAGGGGAAGTACTGTACTGCCCAAAAAACTGCGAGCTTTCACAAAAAACTTTCACAGGCAGAAAATCCTTGCTCGACAGGATCGAACACGCCTGAGGCGTATGCTACGAGGCGTAATTGGTCATGGCGTTCCTGGAGGAGCATGGCCGAAAGGGTTCAGCCGGTGCTTGCTACTTCGATAGCGTATGGGGAAAGTGGATCTGGGACCTGTCGTACGGGGGCTGTGCTGAGTGCTCTTTTCAAAGCATCCACGGCATCCGTATGCTGTGGAAGCCATTCCCAAGGTGCCTGCTTCTTGAGAAGCTCGGATAGGGGCGCTGCTTTAGTGGCAAAACCATCAATATGGTTTTGGCAGTAGCCAACCAGTCCTAGTAATGACCGGAGAGCTGAGACATTGTGGGGAAGGGGTAATTTGACGATCGATTCAATTCTCTTTTGTTCGATCTCGCATTTACCATGAGTGATTACTGTACCCAAGTAATCACTTTTTCTTTCAAAATCTGGGCCTTCTTGGGGTTGACTTTACATCCAATCTGTTTATGGAGTGCTAGGAGTTCGGCTAGAAGCGAAATGTGCTCTTCCTTTGTGTCTGTTTGTAGTAGCAAGTCATCTACATACAGGACTGATGCACCATCGATTGCACGCGAGGCGAGTGATTTACCAATGTCAGGCTTTAATTAACTAGAACACAGCCTGGCGATCGTCTACAGTGGAAAGGAACGATCGTCAGGCTTCTGAGCATTTATACCTCGTTGATAGAGGCGTGGTTAACTCAGCCTCTCGGCCAATCGGTCGAGAGGCACATGACCGACCAGGGCCAATGGTAAGCCGACGTTCTGGCCCAATGGCAGACGAGTATGCAGATCATATCATCACAAGGACCAGACAATTGGGGCAGGAAAATTTTGCTAATCCATTTGCCAGCTGTCGGTGGAAAATGGAGGGGGAGTTGTTAAGCCTTGTGGAAGGCACATCCACGTATATTGCTGTCCTTTGAATGTGAAGGCGAATTTGTGCTGGCACGCTTTATCAAATGGAATGGACCAAAGTCCGTTGCTAATGTTCAAAACCGAGAAAAATTTTGACTAGAGTCCCTGTTTGAGCATGGTCTCAGGACTCGTGGCTATGGTGGGGGCTGCTGCTGGGGTTACTTTGTTCAGTACCTGGTAATCAATGGTCAGTCACCATGATCCACCCGGTTGTTTGTGGAGGCTACTGATCTCAGTATGCCTTGGTCAAGTAAAATTTCTATTACCTTCGAGATTTCTCCCTCTGCTTCCTGGGGAAATCCGTACTGCTTCTGGGGTCTGGGGTCAGGACCTGTGATATGCACAGAGACAGCCAGTTTGCCACAGTCGTACTTGTGCTCTGCAAATGCTGCTTTGTGTTCCTGCAGGACTGCCCTAACCTGTTTGTCTGGACTAATGGCTCGAGGGTCGAACCAGAAGTCTCCTACTGAGCTAATTCTGTTCTCATACTCTCCAACTGTGAGCGTGGCAGGGGCTCGTGCTGCCTTTGCCATTTTCCAAACACACATGTTTACCGGATCAAAAGAAAGGTTGTGGGAGCTCATAAAATCGATCCCTAGCACATGTTCAGCAGTCTGGGGCAGATCAACCAAACGTACAGGGTGCTTGGTTGTAATGTTGCCTATTTGTATCGCTACAGGGGCTGTGATGTGTCCCTGTTGCAAATGACCTGTAAAGCCGCTGAGTGTGATGGTGTCTGTTGTGGGCCACATGTCTCTCTGAAGCATCGTGGAGGAATTGAGTGTGGTGCGGAACCCTCCTATGTCCCAAAGAAATTCTACAGGCTGACCCCGGACTTTGGCTGCTACGACCAGTCGACCGGACTTGTCCCAAAGGGTGTCGCAGACCCAAGTTGGGGAGCCCGAACACCATCAGTCGGTGCCGTTCATGTCTCCCTGGTCTGAACGGGCGCTAACGCTATGAATCGGCTTTGCCCTATTCCTATTTAGGGTGCCTGTCTGTTGGACTCTCTGCTGCTTTTGGGGTGCGTTGCACTCTCGTGCAAAGTGTCCTAACTCTCCACAGTTGTAACACACTTGGGATTTGGGCTGGGTGGGCTGTTCCTGCACTTGTTTACCCATGCGGGGTTCTGGTGCGCTTTAAATGGATTCATGTCTGCCTGCTCTTCCTCAGGTTTTATAAATGCGATTTTGCCTTGGACTGATTGCTCCCAAGCGCGGGCAACATTTTCAAAACCCATTTTTCATTGTGGGCCTCGTCTGAGGGGTCATAATTTGCGCAAGCTCTCTGTCCTGCCTCTGTTGCTTGAGAGACCAGGATTCAAGTCCATTTGGCCATATTATCTCCGGACAAATGGGCGTGGGCTAACTCTCCAAAAACTGCTGTGAAGTGAATCCACAAGCGTCCAGCAAACGCTGTGGGGTGCTCTGTTTTATTTTGCCTACAATTGTTCAGGCCTTCTACCGGGTCTCCTCTGTTATAGCCGATCGCATCCAGGAATGTGTGCATTTCTTTGAGTGTATCTCCTCCTGCATTCTGTGGGTCAGGAAGGGCTGCCACGACTGAAGAGTCGAGGCTTAAAACCGCGAGCTTTACCTGCCCTCTCTCGTCCAGGCCATACATGGTGGCTTGCTGTTTAACTTTAGCGAAAAACTGGTGGGGATCTGATGTGGGAAGGAATGTTGTAATTTTTCCACACGCCTCCCGTAATTGGGTTACGGTTAACGAGGTTGTATGAAGGAAATCTGTGTGTCCTTCTGGTGTGGCCCTGCGGTGTGTGGTTACAGGGTTCATGGGGGTATGTTCTGCCTGTTCAGTCGGGGGTTGGGGTGCTTTCCTTTTCTGGGGTCTTTCCTGCCTGCATTTCCCATGCACGTATCTATGGGCAGTTTCATTCAATTCTTGCCAATCGGGGCTGTTTTCCTGATCTAATCGGGGTCTGAACGTACTCTGAAACCCATTCTGAACGGGAAGCAGAGATTGCAATTCTCCAGTTTGCTTCCGGCACTTTGCGTGGTCTATGGAGCTCTGCCTTTTTTCTGTTGTGGAAGTGTGGAGTGCTCGTAGGGCTGCTTTCAAATCATTGCACTGTTTCTGCAATTTCTCGACATGTTGCTCGGTCTCTTGTCTTACCAAGACCGCACGTTGCGTGTCCTGGTAGGCCTTATCATACTGGGTTTGGAAACTACTCAAATGCGCGAGACATGACTGGTGTTCCCTCTTGGCATCATCCACCTCTCTGTCCTTTGCTGCTAACTTCTCTCTTAAATCCTTATTCTCCTTCTCAACTTCGCTCACATCTACCTCAATATTTCTGTCTCTCTCCTCAATCTCTCTACGGAGCGTCCTAACGACCTCGTCTGTACCTCGCAATTGTGCCAGGCAGGACACGATTGCCATCGGCTTGCGAGCTTTCCCTAAGCTCTTCTTGTGGATCTCTGACAGGTTCTCCCACCAAGTATGTCCTATACTCCCGGGACCTGTTTCATCATTGGCGCAGAATTCACTCCAAAGGGGCAATCCTTTCCCTTTGAGATATTTCCTGATCTCATCTTCCCATATGGGACACTCTCCTACTCTACTGGTCGCTGCGACCTCGAATTCCTGGGGGGTTCATAAGACATTCCATTGCTTTCATTGCCATCTTCTCTATCTAGGTTCTCTACTGAATTTAGAACAGGGGTGATAAAGTGGTGATATAAACACGGGTACGGCTTACGATATTTTCCGGCCTACAAAACTCCCGACAGTTTTACGCAACAAAATCTCTCAGGTTTACCTTATATGGCTGTTAGTACTCATGCATTAACACACTTTCGAATCTCGGAGGCTTGATCAGTATTGTTCTTATGCTTGTGGTTTTTCTGTCTCTAATTGGGTTCTCAATTCAAATTTGGGTTCTCTCGGAGTGGTTAGCCCATTTCTAAATCGAGTCCCGTCAGATGTCGCCAGTAAATGTTGCTCGTTGTGTTCTCTCTTTAATTGGCTCTGTTTATGGTGGTTAATATGGTCGCCTTCCTTAATTCTAATTACATTTGCTCAAGATTCGCCAGGTATCTTTCGTTACCACCACAAGGTTCAAAACCGAATACTGATCAAAGACTCGATACACCAGTTAGTAAGTTCGAAATCAATGCTCATTTATTTACACACACAGTCAAATATACTCATGCACAAACTCCACCAACTAAACTATCACTACTAGTAAAGCCTATACTTAGCTTTGGGCGCCCACTCAGTCAGAGGAACAATGGCCGTTGTCCGGTTCTGAGGCTGCTGGGGTTGAGCTGGTACGGAATAGTAGCTCAGAGCGTCTGTCTCGTAGCGTGCGTTGACTTTGGACTTACTTGTTCTGGTGCAGCTGCTAGGCAGGCCTCTCATCGCTGAGAGCCAAGGCCAAGAAGAACGATTCTCTCTTGGGGGCTTCTTCTTATACCCGAAGGGGCTTCACGCATTTTGGGCGGGCCTTGAACTTGGTCCCAATTAATTGGACCGTATCCTGATCATCGGTATCGATACCCACCCAGGGGTGGGTGCCCTGATTGCTGGGCGGGCCCTAGGTGGCCGTTGGCCTGCTTTGTTCTAGTCTCCTCTGGCGCCAGGGTGTCTGCTTTAGTATCGTTTACCTAAATGTTTCTCTTTTGTCCCCAGAGATGGCTCATTAGTATGCTAATGGCTTTGCAGTATCGGTCTTGTCTGGGAGCTACAGCTCCAATCAACAGACAAACCTTGCACCTGCTTGCTTTGTCCATTTGTCCCTTCATTCTTTGCAAAGTGTCCATTTTGTAATCGGAACGTGGCCACCCCAGGTGGCTACAGTGGCACCACTACTGGCCGAACAGGACAGGGCCTAAAGGACATAACTACCAGACTGGGTCTGCGACAGGTGGTAACGGAACCAACAAGAGAGAATAACATACTTGACCTCATCGTCACCAACCTGCCTGCTGCTGATGCATCTGTGCATGACAGTTTCAGGAGGAGTGACCACCACACAGTTCTTGTGGAGACAAAGTCCCGTCTTCACATTGAGGATATCCTCCATCATGTTATGAGGCACTACCACCGTGCTAAATGGGATAGACTTCGAACAGATCTTGCAACTCAAGACTGGGCATCCATGCGGCTCTGTGGGCCATTAGCAGCAGCAGATGTACTCAACCAAAATCTGTAACATCATGGCCTGGCATATCCCCCACTCTACCAATACCACCAAGACAGGGATCAATTCTGGTTCAATGAAGAGTACAGGAGGGCATGCCAGGAGCAGCACCATGCACGCCAAAATTGAGGTGTCAACCTGGTGATGTTACAACACAGGACTACTTGAATGCTAGACAACATAAGCAGCAAGTAACAGACAGAGCTAAGCAACCCCACAGCCTACGGATCAGATCCATGTTCTGTAGTCCTGCCTCATCCAGTCATGAATGGTGGTGGACAATTAACACTGGAGGAGGCTCCACAAATATCCCCATCTTCAATGATGGAGGAGCCCAACACATATGTTCAAAGACAAAGCTGAAGCATTCACAATAATCTTCAGCCAGAAGTGCCATGTGGATGATCCACCTCGGTCTCCTCCGGAGGTCGCCAGCATCACAGATGTCAGTCTTCAGCCAATTCGATTCGCCCCATCTGATGTCAAGAAACGACTGAAGGCATTGGATGCTGCAAAGGCTATGGGCCCTGACCGTATTCCGGCAATAGTACTGAAGACTTGTGCTACAGAACTTGCCACTTCCCCACCCAAGCTGTTTCAGTACAGCTACAACACTAGCATCTCCCCAGCAATATGGAAACTTGCCCAGGTACGTCCTGTACACAAAATGCAGGACAAATCCAAACTGGCCAATTACCGCCTTAGCTGTTTGTTTTCAATCATCAGTAAAGTGATGGAAGGGGTCATCAACAGTGCTATCAAGCAGCATTTACTTAGCAATAGCCTGCTCACTGATGCTCAATTTGGGTTCCCCCCGTGTCATTCAGCTCCTGACCTCATTACAGCCTTGCTTCAAACATGGACAAAAGAGCTGAATGCCAGAGGTGAGGTGAGAGTGACTGCCCTTGACATTAAGGCAGCATTTGATTGAGTATGGCATCAATGAGCTCTAGCTAAACTGAAATCAATGGGAATCAGGCGGAAAATTCTACACTGGTTGAAAATTCTACACATGTGAAGATGCTTGTGGTTATTGGAGATCAGTCATCTCAGTCCTGGGATATCACTGCAGTGGATCCTCAGGATCGTGTCCTAGGCCCAACCATCTCCAGCTGCTTCAACAATAACCTTCCTTCCAACATAAGGTCAGATGTGGGGATGTTTGCTGATGAGGCACAATGTTCAGCACCATTCGTGACTCCTCAGACACTGAAGCAGCCCGCAGGCAAATGCAGCAAGAAGACAATATCCAGGCTTGGGTTGACAAGTGACAAGTTACATTCATGCCATAGAAGTGCATGGCAGGGGGAGCACGGTGGCGCAGTGGATTAGCCCTGTTGCCTCACGGCGCCGCGGTCCCAGGTTCGATCCCGGCTCCGGGTCACTGTCCGTGTGGAGTTTGCACAATCTCCTGTGTTTGCATGGGTTTCGCCCCCACAACCCAAAGATGTGCAGGTTAGGTGGTTTGGCCACACTAAATTGCCCCTTAATTGGAAAAAATGAATTGGGTACTCTAAATTTATTTTTAAAAAAGAAATGCATGGCAATGACCTTCTCCAATAAGGGAGAATCAAACCATCGCCACTTGATATTCAGTGACATTATCATCACTGAACCCCCACAATCAACAGTCTGGGAGTTACCATTGACCAAAAACTGAACTGGACTAGCCATATAAATACCGTGGCTACAAGAGCAGGTTAGCGGCTAGGAATCCTGCAGTGAGTAACTCACCTCCTGACTCCCCAAAGCCTTTCCACCACTTGCAAGGCACAAGTCAGGAGTGTGATGGAATACCCCCCACTTGCCTGGATGAGTTCAGCTCCAACAACACTCAAGAAGCTCAACACCATTCAGGACAAAGCAGCCTACTTGATAGGCACCCCTTCCACAAACATTTGCTCCCTCCACCACCGATGCACAATAGCAGCAGTGTGCACCATCTACAAGATCCACTGCAGCAACTCACCAAGGCTCCTTAGGCAGCATCTTCCAAACCCACAATCACTACCATCTAGAAGGACAAAGGCAGTAGATGGATGGGAATACCACCACTTGGAGCTCCCCCTCCAAGTCACTCACCATCCTGACTTGGAAATATATCGCTGTTCTTTCGCTGGGTCAAAATTCTTCAAATTCCTCCCTAATAGCACAGTGGGTGTACCTACACGACATGGATTGCAGTGGTTCGAGAAGACAGCTCACCACCCACTCATCACCACTGGCATCGGGTGCGTGCTTCACCTGATGCCGGTGTTTATGTATTCACATTGTGGACCTTGTGTTGCCCTTTTATGTATTTTCTTTTTATTTTATTTTCTTTTGATGTACTAAATGATCTGTTTGAGTTGCTCCACTGTACCACTGAGTTCCACTGTACCTCGGGAAACGTGACAATGAACAAATCCAAATCCTTCTCAAGGGCAATGAAATCAATGCAACTTCTCATCTGATTCACACTTCTTGTTTCCTTGGCAACTTGTATGGGTGAGACCTAAGGGGTAGGCTCTTCCCCACAATTCTCAATAATGTCAAGGTCAAGTCGGAACTGAAGTTTTTTCTCTGCCTTGTGAACATGATTCTTGACCAATTGGGTTTTAGACCCATGTAATTTCCCGCTGGCATGATGCAAGTTTGGAAGTTCTGCTGAGATACCGGTGGCCAGCTGTTTTAAGGAGCATTTATGAGGTGCAAACCAATACAAATAGCATTCATGCCATCAGCCAGCGGGAAGACTGACCCACCATTAACCCGTCATTGGGAGAATTTGCAGCGTGACTTTACATTGACGGGTTTCTGATTTTTGGCTCCTGCTCGATCCTCCGCTCCCACCCGCCACTAAACCCGCCTTCGGCAGGATGGGAGAATTCCACCCGATGTTTCTATTTCTGGGCGAGACTAGAACTAGGGGACACAGATTACAAATAAGGGGTCTCCCATTTAGGAAGAAGATGAGGAGAATTATTTTCTCTCAGGGTTATTTGACTGTGGAATTCAGTTCCTCAGACAGAAATGGAGGCTGGGTCATTGAATACATTCAAGGCTGAATTAGATATAGTCTTGATTTACAAGGGAGTCAAGTGTTCTTTGGGACAGACATGAAAGTGGAGCTGAGGCCACATGCAGCCATGATCTTATCAAATGGCGGCAGGTCCACCTGAATGGGTCTCCTCAGGCTTCTAATTTGTATGTTCATACACATATATGTCCTGACCTTGACCATGCCACCCACATCCTGATACCCCAATTTTATTCCCACTAAACTGCTGATCACTGAACCTCTCCTACTAGTCCCCATTTTAGCCAATGTTATAAATGGTTACCTCTTCAGGTGTTGTTCCTATTTCCTTTGAAAACAAAACAACCCTTGACTCCAATCATCCTTTTCTCTCAAAAGTTCTTGCAGGTGCTGTTGCCTCCCAAATCTGTTTGCATCTTTCCCGGAACTCCATGTTTGAATCACTCTAATCGGCCTTGTTTCCCTGCTCTAATACTGGAACAGCTCTTGTCAAAGTCACAAAGTCACCTCTGTGATTGTGATAATGACCCTCCTTCTTCTTCTTAACCTGTCTGCAGCTTTTGACTTAGTTGACCACACTATCCTCCTCCGATGTCTCTCTACTGTTGTCGAGCTGGGTGGACTGCATTCATCTGGTTGCATTCTTGTCTATCCAATTGTAATGGAGGATTACCTACAATGGCTTCTCTTCCTGCTCCCCCATTATTATGCATCTACTTGCATGCGGGTTTCCCATCTGGCCTGGCAATATCATCCAAAGACAGTGTTAGTTTTCACATTGAGCTCTACATCACCACCACCTCTAGCGACCCCGCAGTTATTAAATTGTCAGTCTGCTGATCTGACATCCTGTACTGGATGAGTATAAATTTCTTCTGATTAAATAATGGAAAGAATGAAGCCATCATTTCCGGTGCCGGTCCCAAACTCCATTCCCTACCTACTGACTCCATCGTTCTCCCTGGCAACAGTCTGAGTTTAAGTCAGTCTGTTCGCAACCTTGGTGTCACATTTGACCTCAAGATCAGCTTCTAACCTCATTTTCATATCATAACTGAGACTGCTCGTTTCCACCTTTGTAACATTGCTGGACTTCTCCCCCTCTCTCCTTTCATCTGCTGCTGAAACCCTCACCTTTGTCTTTGCTACCTAAAGATGTCTTGATTCCAATGTACTATTGCCCGATCTCCCACATTCTACCTGCCTTAAACTTTTGGATATCAAAAACTCTGCAGGCTGTGTCTTAATTAGCAGCAAGTCCCGTTCCCAGATTACCCTGAGTTCGTTGACCTACATTGACTCCCAGTCAAGCAGCTGTCGAGTTCTCTATTCTGCTTTACCTGGATGGCTCGAATGCATAGTGTTGAATAAAGAACACAAAGCTTTGTTAACAAACAAAACTATAATTTATTAACACTAGTAAATAAGATTTGTTCACATTCCTAAAGTAGGAGGTTGTTGCATTAAACTGTGCTATCTCTAACTTATAGAACTCTCATGTATACAACTGCTCTCTCTCACGCCTCACTATCTAACCCTCTCACTATCTAACCTTCTTAATCTTCTAATTCCAGAATCCCCAAGTCATATGATATATATATGACTGTTCTGTGGTTCCCTCCAGTGGTATAAATCATCATCATCAATTTGTTAACCCTTTATATCCCAGCCAATATACATATCATGACAGCAGCAACTTGACCTTAAAATTCTCCTCCTTGTTTCCAAATTCTTCCATGATCTTGCCCCTCCCTATCTCTGCTCTCCTTCAGTCCTGCAATCCTCCAAGATATCGGTGATCCTCTAATTTCTGATTTCAACCGCTCCACCGTTGGTAGCGTACGTTCAGCTGCCTGGACCCTAAGCTTCAGAATTTTCTCCCTAAACTTTTCTGCATTTCCACCTCACTTTCATCCTTCAAGACGCTCCTTAAAACCTGCCTCTCTGATCGTTTGACCATCTGCCCGAATATGAGCTCATGTGGCATGGTATCGGGTTTTGTCTTATATTATCTCTGTGAAGCACCTTGGTGCAATCTATTCCATTAAAAGTGCTATGTAAACACAATCTGCGCCTGTTGTTGTTATGACAATCACCTCCTTCAGTTGCAAAAACTGCAGATGTTTTCTCGAATGCAGCTGGGAACTTAGCTACAAATAAACTGCAACGTACACATTTTATAAAAGTACCTCTATCGCAAGTTAGCGATCAGAAACTCAAAGAGAATCATTCAGGATTTTTCTCAGGTCTCTCGATGTAACTGTGAAAATACCACGTTATAAAATAAATCATTCGGAATTGTTTGACACTAATTTAGGCATGTCTTGCGAAGTTAATTAATGACCTGTGGGCATTGCTACAAAATTACAGTGTAGCCACAGCAGTGACAGGACATTTGCTGTGAGGCAGTTCTGGGGGTAAAAGTGCGCGAAACGGCAAAGCAGCCAATTTCAGACTGTGCTTCATCACTGACTGTCAAATGCCGACATGACACAAATAATTCTGGGCATGTGGAAGTGGTGTCACACTCAGGAAAAGTGAGCTTGTTCAGTGGTCAGGCTGGCATGCAGATCATGCTTTTGTGTCAAATTAAGACAGATCACAGCAGAAAATGCTTCATGTTGCTGTTTCCTAGTGGCATGCGAAAACCAGTGCTTATTGAGAAGTCTTTTCTTCTCTCTCCCTCACAACCCCACACCATCCCACCCCCCACCCCCCCCCCCCCCCCCCCTCCCCCAACCCCACCTCACTTCATGGCATGACAATGATATGCCTCTGGCCATTTGAATGTTTTATTTAATAAAATAGGATTTTGTATTGTTTTCATTTCATTACATTCAGTCTGAGTAACAGGGAGCTATTGCTTCAGATGCAAAACTTTTGTCATGGTTTGCCAGACAAAGCAGACTTTAACCCTGTGAGTAATGGCCATTTCAATCAAAGAACATCTGCAAAAATGATTTTATAACTTTCTAATGCAGTTGTAAATCATAATTACAGCAATTAATTGGGACATTGAACTTTTCTTCATCTGCTACGTCCTTTGCATTAACTGCGGTTGAACAAAATGCCGCTTTAAAGAAAAGTTCTCAAAATTCCTCTAGTCTGAAAGGAACAGCCTGCAGCAAATGTAGTTAATTAGATTCTCAGGCCATCTTTATTGGTAAAGTGATTAGACTTCGTTGTATCACTGTTGCTATCGAGATGGTATTCCTTAACATCGAACACTGAATATCCCAGTAAATCACAGTATTTAAAAAAAAAGACTGCCCCTTCCTGTTGCTTGAGAAGACCGCATGTTGTTTTCCAGTAAAGATGCTTCTTCCTGTCACACAAAGTGCAGATGTTCAACAAAGTTCAGCACTTCAGTGGCAGTAGAAAAGGAAAAATGCACCTCTGATAATTCAGGATTCAAAACTGACGAAGGATAAACCAGCAGTAACTATGTATTATAAAAGGTGTGTTAAAATGCTGTAAAAAGGCCTTGGCATCGATCATTGTGAAGTGCTTCGAGAGGTTGGTCATGAGACACATCAACTCCATACTCCCAGAATGCTTTGATCCACTCCGATTCACATACCGCCACAACCGGTCCACAGCAGGCACCATCTCCCTGGCTCCACACTCATTCATGGAGCATCTCGACAACATGGACTCCTATGTCAGACTCCTATTCATTGACTATAGTTACGTCTTCAACACCATAATTCCACCCATGCTCATATCAAAACTCCAAAACCTAGGATTTGGCTCCTCCCTCTGCAACTGGATCCTCTACTTCCTGACCCATAGACCACAATCAGTAAGAATAAACAACACCTCCTCCACGATAGTCCTCAATACCGGGCCCTGCAAGGTTGTGTACTTAGCCCCCTACCATACTCCCTATACACACACGACTATGTGGCAAAATTTGGCTTAAACTCCATCTACAACTTTGCTGATGGCACGACCATAGTGGGTCGGATCTTGAACAACGATGAGTCAGAATACAGGAGGGACATAGAGAATCTAGTGGCATGATGTAATGCCAAAAATCTCTCCCTCAATGTCAGCAAAACTAAAGAGCTGGTCATTGACTACAGGAAGTAAATGTTGTACACACCCTGACTACATCAATGGTGCCGAAGTGGAGATGGTTGACAGTTTCAAATTCCTAAGTGTGCACATCACTGCCAATCTATCCTGGTCTATCCATGTCAATGCTACGACCAAGAAAACACATCAGCGCCTCAGGAAACTAAGGAAATTCAGCATGTCCACATTGGCTCTTACCAATTTTTACAGATGTACCATAGAAAGCATTCTATCTGGCTGCATCACAGCCTGGTATGGCAACTGCTCGGCCCAAGATCATAAGAAACTACAGAGAGTCGTGAACACAACACAGTCCACCATGCAAAACCGCTACCCATCCATTGACTTTGTCTACATCTCCCGTTGCCTTGGGAATGTGGGCAGGATAATCAAAGACCCTTCCCATCTGGGTTATTCTCTCTTCCAATCTCTTCCATCAGGCAGGAGATATAAAAGTCTGAGATCACACACTAACAGATTCAAAATCAGCTTCTTCCCCACTGTTACCAGACCCCTGAATGACTCGCTTTTGGACAGAAGGATCTCTACACACATCTTCTCAACTAAGCAGTAGTACCGTATGCTTCACCCGATGTTTGGGTCTATGTATTTACATTGTGTATTTATCGTATGTCCTATGTTTGTTCATGTACGGAACAATCTGTCTACGCAGAACAATACTTTTCACTGTACCTCGGTACACGTGACAAAAAATCAAATCCAAAATAGCCTGGATACAGCAATAAATATTGGCTTTTACCACTAATTATATCACCAAAACCTCTGGATTACACTACATATAGGTATATATAAAGCGAGAAATTATGACCTGCATTTCTTATATTATTGTCTTAACTCTTAACATACTCAGTACACTTTGCATCACACTCTGCGCTACTTTGAGGATTGTCGGGCTGGAGGAGATTAGAGATAGTGAGGAGTGAGGACATGAAGGGGATTTGAAAACAAGGATGAGAATATTAAAATCAGAATGCTGCTTAACTAGAAGCCAGTGAGTAAACATGGCTTGCTGCGTGTTAGGACCAGGCAGCAGAATTTTGGATGATGTCAAGTTTACAGGGGGATGAATGTGGGAGGTTAATGAAGAGTGCACAGGAATAGAAACAATGGCACAGATGAAGATTTCAGCAGCTGAGGAACTGAAGTAGGGCCAGAGATATACAGTGTATCGAAGTACAATGAAAAGTACTTTTCTGCGGCCAGCGAACGTACGCAGTGCATACATAGCAGACAAAAAGAATAATCAACAGACAACATTGACAAATGGTACATCGACAAACAGTGATTGGTTACAGTGTGGAACAAGGGGCCAAACAATGCAAATACACGAGCAAGAGCCGTGAATAGTGTTCTTACAGGGAACAGATCAGTTCGAGGGGGAGTCGTTGAGGGCTCTTGGAGCTGTGGGGAAGAAGCTGTTCCTATGTCTGGATGTGTAGGTATTCAGACTTCTGTACCTTCTGCCTGATGGAGGGGTCTGGAAGAAGGCAATGCCTGGGTGGGAGGGGTCTCTGATAATGCTGTCTGCCTTCCTGAGGCAGCGTGAGGTATACAGAATCAATGTCTGGGTGGCAAGATTGTGTGATGCGTTGGGTTGAGGTCACCACACTCAGCAGCTTCTTGCGATCTTGGACCGAGCAGTTGTCATTCCAGGCTGTAATGCAACCGGATAGGATGCTCTCTATGGCATATCTGTAGAAGCTTGTGAGAGTCGATGCAGACATGCCAAATTTCTTTAGCTTCCGCAGGAAGCAGAGACGTTGTTGGGCTTTCTTGGCTGTTGCATCAAAGTGAGTGGACCAGGACAGACTTTTGGTCATGTTGACCCCCAGGAACTTAAAGCTATCGACCATTTCCACTTCGAAGCCATTGTTGCAGACAGGGGGCTGTGTCATGCTACACTTCCTGAAGTCGATGATCAGTTCCTTGGTCTTTCCAACATTCAGAGAGGTTGTTTTCGGTACACCATGCAACCAAGTGATTTTTCTCTCTCCTGTAGTCTGATTTGTCATTGTTTGTGATACAGCCCACCACAGTCGTATCATCTGCAAACTTATAGATTGGGTTGGATTTAAATCTTGCCACACAGTCATGTGTGAATAGGAAGTACAGTAGAGGACTGAGCACACATCCTTGCGGGGCCCCGGTGTTGAGGACTAATGTGGAGGAGGTGCTGTTGCCTAACCTGACAGATTGTGGTCTGTTGGTTAGGAAGACAACGATCCAGCTGCACAGGGAGGGGGTCAAGTCCAAGGTTGCGGAGTTTGGTTATTAGTCTTGTTGGGCTAATGGTGTTGAAGGCGGAACTGTAGTCGATGGACAGCAGTCTTATATAGGTGTTCGAGGTATTGATTGTAGAGCCAGGGAGTTAGCATGTGCTGTGGACCGGTTGCGGTGATAGGCAAACTGCATTGGATTGAGACCGTCTGGGATGCTGACAGTAATCCATCTCATGACTAGCTGCTCGAAGCATTTCATGCTAACAGACGTCAGGGCCACCGGTTGGTAGTTGTTGAGGCAGGCTACCTTGCTCTTTCTTGGTTCTGGTATTATGGTGGTCTTCTTGAAGGAGGTGGGGACCTCAGAGCGGGGGAGTGAGGTGGTGAAGATATCTGCGGATACACTCGCCAGCTGGTTTGTGCAGGCTCTGATGCTCGCCCAGGGATTCCGTCAGGGCCTGTCGCTTTCCATGGATTCACTTTCAAGAAGGCAGCTCTCACCTCTGAGGCTGTTATAGTGGGTATGGGTGTGTCCAGGCTGTTGGGGCAGGTGGCACTGATGCATTGGCTGACTGCTCAAAGAGCGGGCGTAGAACTTGTTCAGATCATCGGGTAGGGATGCTCCAGCCCCAGATATTCACCTGGCCTTGCTTTATGGCTTGTGATCTTGTGTAGGCCCTGCCTTAGTCGTCGTGGGTGTAGCCACCTGGGTTGGCCACTTCCTCACACAAAATGGAAGAACGCAAAGGTTACAGGGAAAAATGGACAGTTGCAAAAAGACAAGCAGTTTGCAGAATCCCCTGTGTATTCTGGCTGCTAAAGAAACCAGACAGCATTGTAACTAACGAGCTGCGCATATTAAGTGAGCGATTCCCGGTGATTCCCAGGCACAATGGACACAACAATTAGAAGAGATTGAAACATTCTATAGAAGGTCAGACATCCCAGCGCTAGTGGAGTCAGAAACAAAGGACACAAATAAGGTGGAAAGAACCGCCCAGTGATCGACAAACAGCCCCATTATTGGGGAAATTCAAATCAATCGATTGGGAAGAGACCCAATCGATTGCAAGTTTATAGAGGGTCCGCCCAGAAGGGCGCGAAGCCCCTGGGACCTATAAAAGTCAGGTCCCAGGACTGATTCTTTCTTCTTGACCAGCCGGCCCTTCCAGCAGAACACCTTTGCAGCAGAAGACCTTGAGAAGGAGAGGCCTGGTCAGCAGCCGCCATCGGGTAAGTGCCATACAATGCACGCTACGAGAGTAGACATTCCTGACCCCTTTAGTCCACACCAACTGGAAACCTGCGGATCCAGGACAAAGCAAGAGGCCATTGTTCCCTGATCCGGAAGTTCCCTTATTCCAGGTAAGTATTGGCCTGTTAGTGGTAGGAATAACCTAGTCTTTTAGTATTATATGCATGAGTAGTAAATAACTGTGTAATAATAAACGTGTCTTGTTTGAACTTACTAACTGGTGTATTGAGTCATTGGACTGAATTTGAACTTGAATCTTGTGGCGAAATCATAAGGATACCTGGCAACTCTAGAGCTAAGGAATAAAACAGAGCCAATTGAGTGTAAAGCACACTCACCCAGAACGAGCAACATTGGTTAGTGTCGTTGGCTTGGGACTCTAGTTTGATGCGATATTGTCTTTTTGCATCCCTGATGTCTTTCTTTACGTCGTATCTGGATCTCTTATATAGGTCAGGGTCGTCAGACTTGAACACCTCCGTCCGGAACTTCAGCAGGGAGTGAACCCTTTGGTTGAGCCAGGGGTTCCGATTGGGGAATACCAGTATTGTCTTCTTTGGTACACAGTCCTCTACACACTTGCTGATGAAGTCTGTGACGGTGGTTGCGTACTTGTCCAGTTCAGCTGCCGCGGCCTTGAATATGGACCAGTCCACAGTCTCGACGCAGTCACGGAGGATGTCCTCAGATTCCTCTGACCAGCTCTGCACGGTTTTATTGACTGGCTCAGCACGCTTGAGTTGCTGTTTGTAAGCCGGAAGTAGGAATACCAACTTGTGGTCGGATTTGGCAAAGTGAGGTCGGGGGATGGAGCGGTAGGCATCTTTGATGCTCGTGTCGCAGTCATCCAGGGTGTTTGCACCTCTGGTGGGGCAGGAGATATGTTGATGGAGTTTGGGTAGGACCTTCCTGAGGTTGGCCTGGTTGAAGTCTCCAGCCATGATTGTCAGGGCTTCGGGGTGATTTGTTTCTTGGTTGTTGAATGGAGTGCGTCAAGTGCTTTCTTCTCTTCAGCCTGGGGTGGGACGTAGACTGCTGTGATGAATACAGTGGCGAATTCACGTGGGAGGTAGAAGGGGTGGCACTTCACGGTTAGGTATTCTAGGTAAGAGAGGGAAGAAGAGTGTGTGTGTGTATGAAAGGGATGGAGAGAGAGTGTGAGTGTGTGAGAGGGAGGGAGCGAGAGTGTGCGTTTTTGTGTGAGAGGGAGGAAGAGAGAGTGTGTGACTGTGTGTATGAGAGGGAGGGAGAGAGAGTGTGTGAGTGTGTATGAGAGGGAGGGAGAGAGTGTGAGTGTGTGTGTATATGAGAGGGAGGGAGAGAGAGTGTGTGAGTGTGTATGAGAGGGAGGGAGAGAGTGTGAGTGTGTATGATTGTGTGTGTATGAGATGGAGGGAGAGAGAGTTTGAGTGTGTGTGTATGAGAGAGGGGGAGAGAGAGAGTTTGAGTGTGTATGTGTGTGTACGAGAGGGAGGGAAAGTGTATGTGTGTGTGTATGGGATGGAGGGAGAGAGTGTGAATGTGTGAGAGGGAGGGAGAGAGAGTGTGGGTGTTTGTGTGAGAGGGAGGAAGAGAGGCAAGTGTGTGTGTGTATGAAAAATGAAAATGAAAATCGCTTATTGTCACGAGTAGGCTTCAATGAAGTTACTGTGAAAAGCCCCTAGTCGCCACATTCTGGCGCCTGTCCGGGGAGGCTGGTACGGGAAGGGAGATAGAGAGGGAGATAGAGAGTGTGAGTGCATATGTGTGTGTGTATGAGAGGGAGAAAGAGTATGAGTGTTTGTATGGGAGGGAGGGAGACAGTGTGTCTGTGTACGAGAGAGATAGAGAGAGTGTGTGAGTGTGTATGAGAGGGAGGGAGAGAGAGTGTGTGAGTGTGTATGAGAGGGAGGGAGAGAGAGTGTGTGAGTGTGTTTGAGAGGGAGGGAGAGAGAGTGTGTGAGTGCGTGTATGAGAGGGAGGGAGAGAGAGTGTGTGAGTGTGTGTATGGGAGGGAGGGAGAGAGAGTGTGAGTGTGTGTATGGGAGGGAGAGAGAGTGTGTGAGTGTGTGTATGGGAGGGAGAGAGAGTGTGTGAGTGTGTGTATGGGAGGGAGAGAGAGTGTGTCTGTGTGTATGAGAGGGAGGGAGAGAGAGTGTGTGAGTGTGTTTGAGAGGGAGGGAGAGAGAGTGTGTGAGTGTGTTTGAGAGGGAGGGAGAGAGAGTGTGTGAGTGTGTGTATGGGAGGGAGAGAGAGTGCGTGTGTGTGTTTGAGAGGGAGGGAGAGAGAGTGTGTGAGTGTGTGTATGGGAGGGAGAGAGAGTGTGTGAGTGTGTGTATGGGAGGGAGAGAGAGTGTGTGAGTGTATGTATGGGAGGGAGAGAGAGTGTGTGAGTGTGTGTACGGGAGGCAGAGAGAGAGAGTGAGTGTGTGTATGAGAGGGAGGGAGAGAGAGTGTGTGCGTGTGTGTGTTTGAGAGGGAGGGAGAGAGAGAGTGTGAGTGCGTATGTGTGTGGCCCCGCACGGAACTAGCCCACCCACCGATTGGTAGGCCTCGATCGTGGGCCAGGCCATCGTGGCGGCCCCCCTGGAGTCAGACTCTCCGCCCCCCCCTCCCCCCCCGCCCCACCAGGATGGCCCCCGCAGCCAGAACTTTGAGGTCCCGCCGGGTGGGACCATACGTAACCCACGCCGGCGGGACTTGGCCGAACTCGGTGGGCATTTAGCCTGTCGAGGCCTGGAGAATCGCTGGGGGGTGCCGCTTTCAACACCGAGAATCGGCGCTGGAGAATCGGCAGGCTGGCGTCGGGGCGGGAAGGTGCAATTTGCGCGTCGACCCGGCGCAAGGTTGGAGAATCCCGGCCAGAGAGTGTGAGTGCGTATGTGTGTGTGTATGAGAGGGGGTGAGTGAGGTGAGTGTGTGTGTATTTGAGAAGGAAGGAGAGAAAGTGTGTATGTGTGTGTATGAGAGGGAGGGAGAGTGGTGAGTTGTGTATGTATTTGAGAGGGAGGGAGTGAGAGAGTATGAGTGTGTATGTGTGTGTGTATGAGAGGGAGAGAGAGAGTGAATGTGTGTGTATGAGAGGGAGGGAGAGAGAGTGTGTATGAGTGTGTGTGTATGAGAGGGAGGGAGAGAGAGAGTTTGAGTGTGTATGTGTGTGTGTACGAGAGGGAGGGAAAGTGTGAGTGTGTATGTGTGTGTGTGTATGAGATGGAGGGAGAGAGTGTGAGTGTGTGAGAGGGAGGGAGAGAGAGTGTGAGTGTGTAATGAGTGTGCGTATGAGATGGAGGGAAAGAGAGTTTGAATGTGTGTGTATGAGAGGGAGGGAGATAGAGTGTGCATGAGTATGTGTGTATGAGAGGGAGGGAGAGAGAGAGTTTTAATACCCTACATCAATGAACCTGTTTTCAAATTGCTGTTATAAGTAAGCACCTTTTCTTAAAAGAGTCATCAGAGCATTGTGCACAAGGATGTACTTTTGAATGATAAGTATTAAATAGCACACTAATTTAGGTGAGAGGTCTGTCATTACTAATCAATTAGAAACATTGGAAGAACACGGAAGTTTGAGACCCAGCTGAGTCACACAGCTGCCAGGTAGAGGGGTGGTGTGTGTGTGTGTGTGGGGCGGAGAATGTTAATGGGGCTCACCATGCGCAATGGAAGGAAACCCACAGAGACACAGGGAGACACACTGTCACAGCTCCGCACAGACAGTGACCCAAGCCAGGATTCAAACCTGGGACCCTGGTGCTGGGAAGCAATAGTGCTAACCACTGTGCTACCATGCCGCCCAATATAATGGTTTATCATGTGATGTTGGGTACATCATGAATTCCCAATACTGCACTGGAGGATGTGTGAAGGAAGAGAGATATTCTGCATCCACAGGGTGGAAACACAACGGGATATGTAGACAGGTAACTTGGAGGTTAATGCCAGCCTCTTTGTCCCAAGGATCTTCAGGCGGTATCCCAAGATGTGTTATGCTGTCACATTGATGAGACCATCAATTCACGCGACACGTGGTTAGAAGTGAACAGTGGTTTTAATCTTCTTACAACAGAGCCTGCCTTTGACACGATGAACTGCAGATGAACTGGTAGGCAGGCTCTCAGCATCAACCTTTATACTTCTGGTTAGGGGGGAGGAGCCGTGGGTGGAGCCAAGGGTGGAGCCCAGTACAACCTCCCGTACACTCCCAGTGCATCTCCCCCTAGTGGCAGAGCAGCGCAACTGCTTGTGTGCCGAGCTTACAGAGACATAGTAATACAGTGTGAATTACGCTACTGTGATTCACCACATTCACCCCCTGTAAAAAAATCAAGTCCGGCGGGGTGGTGGCTTACAGATTGAGTCTGTCCGGTGGCCGAGTTGTCCGCTGTGATCGGCGGAGCACCGGGGTTGCAGCCCCTTCTGATGGCTGGATGAGCACCATTGGTTGGGGTATGATGGCGGACTCCGGGGGCGATTCCGCCCGAGCTCCGTACCCGTCTGGTTCGACTGGGGACTGGGGGGCGCTGGGAGCTAGCTGGCGCGGGTGCGCAAAAAAAATGTAGCGAACTGGTAGGTGCGGGTGCGTGGGGGGCGAGTTGGGCGGGATGTAGTGTGAGGGGTACCTCGCCGGTGGTAGTGGGGGGGTTGGATCCTGCAGGTGCTAGGATCTCCCATACTGGGGGTTCGAATGTAGTAGGAGCACTTTCTCTACGTGTGGGTCAGTTTTGTGCACCCTGACGTGCTTCCGGAGGAGTACTGGGCCCGGTGTCTTCAACCATGCCGGGAGCGAAACCCCCGTGGTAGTGCCCCTGGAAAAAATAAAGAGCCGCTTGTGAGGGGTCTGGTTGGTAGCGGTACATAAGAGGGACCTAATAGTGTGGAGCGCGTCGGGGAGGACTTCTTGCCAATGGGAGATCGGGAGATTCCTGGACCGGAAGGTCAGTAAGACGGTCTTCCAGACCTTCGCATTCTCCCTCTCCACCTGCCCGTTCCCCCTGGGGTTATAGCTGGTAGTCCTGCTCGAGGCGATGCCCTTGCCGAGCAGGTACTGACGCAGCTCGTCGCTCACAAAGGACGAACCCCGGTCGCTGTGCACGTAACTGGGGAAACCAAACAGGGTGAAGATACTATGCAGGGCCCTAATGACTGTGTGGGAGGTCATATCGGGGCACGGGATAGCAAAGGGAAAATGGGAGAACTCGTCTATGACGTTCAGGAAGTACACATTCCTGTTAGTCGAGGGGTGTGGCCCTTTGAAATCGATAGCGAGGCGTTCAAAGGACCTAGAAGCCTTGACCAGGTGGGCCCTGTCTGGTCCGTAGAAGTGCGGTTTGCACTCCGCGCAGATCGGGCAATCCCTGGTGACTGCTTTTATCTCCTCCTTGGATAAACGCAGATTTCGGATTTTAATGTAGTGGGCGAGCCCGGTGACCTCCGGGTGGCAGAGGTCACTGTGGATGGTTCTTAAGCGGTCGCTCTGTGCGCTGGCACACGTCCCGCGGGACAGGGCATCTGGGGGCTCGTTGAGCTTTCCCGGTCGATGCATAATATCGTATTTGTAGGTGGAGAGTTCTATCCTCCACCTCAGAATTTTGTCATTTTTAATATTGCCCCTTTGCGAGTTGTCAAACATGAAGGCAACCGATCTTTGGTCGGTGATGAGGGTGAACCTTCTACCTGCAAGGTAGTGCCTCCAGTGACGAATAGCCTGCACAACGGCTTGTGGTTCCTTTTCAACTGAGGAGTGTCGAAGTTCCGAAGCGGAGAGGGTTCGGGAGAAAAATGCGACTGGTCTCCCTGCCTGATTTAGTGTGGCTGCAAGAGCTACCTCTGAGGCATCGCTCTCAACCTGGAAAGGGACGGATTCATCCACCACCCGCATGGCAGCCTTGGCGATGTCCTCCTTGATGCAGATGAAGGCCTGGCGTTCCTCAGCTGACAGTCAGTGGTGTACAGGGGGGGGGGGGGGCGACGGTGCGTTGGCCCCGGGCATCCATTGGATGGGGGCATTCAATCAGATTAACAAATAACAAATAAACTTATTCCTGCCAGTTGTGAATAGGAAGGTGCCCGTTCCAGGCAGATGTGGGACCTCAAACAAACAGCGTTTGTAAATCAATGTGTTTTTCCCTGTGTGCAGACACGCGTTAAACCCTAACCTTTGCTCAGTGTGTGCACGTTGGACGCTTGCAGTGTTGAGTGGCACGACCTCACCCTGTGTGCACGCTCACTCGCTCCGCGCGCTCTCCCGGCGCGCCGCCATTGGCCCCCAAGCGCCTCGAGCTCCTCCCGTCTGGCCGGCCCATGGTGCCGTCACTTCCATCTGTCAGCCACCCCCCTCCCCCACCCCCCCACAAAAACTGACACTTATGCGTGTGTGTGTTTTTGGATGGAGTGTCGGTAAACAGCTCGAGGCGGTCGCGAGCGCCGTCTTGGGAAGTGCCCGGAGCATTCCGAGAGCAACCGCCGAGCGAAGGCGAGGGGTTGGCCCGCTCGCGCTGTTGATGGGGAGGGCAGGTAACTTCGGACTACTTCGGCTACTTGAGTGGGGAGGGGAGGGCCGGTTAGCTGGCCCCAGGCGCGCACGGGCATGGTTGTTGACGATGTAAACTGAACGCAAAAGTGGTGTGTGGACGGCAGCAGGTGACGGTGGCAGCCCGTTTTAACGAGCCGTGTGGTTTTCTTTTCCGTTCCCTCCTGCGGTGGGCAGCTGAGTTTGCCAGCCCCCCCCCCCATTATGTTGGGCGATAGCCGAGATTTTGTTGCAGCAAACTTTAGACCAAATTTTCCTTGCATTGCCCATGTTTTCAAAATTTCAGCCAGTTTCTGATCAGTAGCAGTATTATTTTCGATGGCTTGGCCCCATGAGTTGTCGGAGGAGTGAAACACAAATTCTGAAAAGACTAGAATGACAACTTGGTCAATAAAAATCTGTTTTGAATTTAATGATTTCCAGTAGTAAAATTGAAATATTACCAAAATATGGCAATGAAATACTGGATTAAAAGTACAATTAAATCTCTTCCAAAAACAAAAATAAGACTAAAAAGACAAAAAGCTTCAATTTCTATGATTAATGCAATATTCATTGTATGTATTGGGCATTATCAATAAATTATTAGCCATTCCTCTGAAAGGAAAACCTAGGAAAAGAGCATTTTTACTATTAATTTGGTAAAATGTAATGGCAGGTGTGTTGATTTTTAAAAATATAGGAGGCAGTTTCTGATGCTGATTTTATTTGATGAGATCTGATAAAGAAAGATGTGCATTTATATAGTGTCTTCCATGATCACAGGGTGTTCCAAGGACTTTAAGTCAATGAGGTGCTGCAATAGAACATAAAATATACAGTACAGAAGGAGGCCATTTGGCCCATCGAGTCTGTGCTGACCCACTTAAAAAGTGAAGTAGTTCAGGTGTTTTGTGACAGGAGGTATCATTTGGGGAAAAGAACTTAATAAATTTGATTGATTTATATTAAAATCGAATAAAGCGTTTATTTCATGTTTCATCTGTGTTTATATATTCAAAATGTTTTCCTTTCTCATAATATTTCTCAGTATATTAGGCCTTATACTTGAGTCTTTGGGGCATACAATCAAGATTTGCCCTGGGCATCACCAGACCTCTGCACGCCACTGCTGACAGTCGAAAAAGTGTGGCCTTAAAAGTGGGCGGGCTTTGTCCGCATATTGAGGGACCCACGGGCATAAAAAGAATCCCAAGCACCGTTTGAGGGCCTTGGGACAATGAGGGAGAGGGAGTTCTAAGAACGGGACCCAGGACTCAGTTTTCCACGACATAGCCGAGGATGGCTAGTCTGGTCGTGCGGAAAATGCATTTCTCCTTGTTGTATGTGAGGTTAAGCTTCTGGGCCATCTGGAGAAATCGGTTGAGGTTGGCATCGTGGTCCTGCTGGTCATAGCCACAGATGGTGACGTTATCCAAGTACGGAAATGTAGCCCGCAGCCCGTACTGGTCCACCATTCGGTCCATTGCTCGTTGGAACCCCAAAATCCCATTCGTGACGCCAAAGGGGACCCGGAGGAAGTGGAAGAGGCAGCCATTGGCCTCAAACGGCGTGAAGTGGCAGTCCTCCGGGCGGATTGGGAGTTGGTGGTATGCAGACTTCAGATCCACTGTGGAATAAATCCGATACTGGCCGATCTGATTCATCATGTCTGCAATCCTGGGGAGGGGGTACGCATCGAGGAGCCTGAACCAATTAATGGTCTGACTATAGTCCACTACCATTCGGAATTTTTCCCCGGTCTTGACGACCTCCACCTGAGCTCTCCAGGGACTGTTTCTGGCCTCTATAATTCCCTCACGTAAAAGCCTCCGAACCTCGGATCGAATGAACACCCTGTCCTGTAGGCTGTACTGCCTGCTGCGAGTGGCTATGGGGCGCAGAGTTCGGGCAGGACGTATAGTTGGAATTTAGAATAGCTAGCGTCTTGGATTGTTAGAGTTGCGACGGTGCGCCCTTGTATATGGACAGAGTGGGACCCCGAAGCGAGGGAGATAGTTTGCCGTGCAGAGAAAATGGGGAGCGAACAGCGTCTTACCAGATCTGGGTGTACGAAGCTCTCAGTGCTCCCGGAGTCGGAAAGGCACGGTGTACTGTACCCGTTGATTTGGACCGTCGTCATAGAGTCCAGTGTGACTGCGTTGAGTTGCGGGTAGTCGGCGGCTCGGTCGGCTGTGCTGGGATGGCCCCGTGATGAGTGCCCGCTGAGGTCACAGTCTTCAATCGTGTTTTCTGAGTGTGGAGAGGATGGGGCCCAAGATGGCGGCCCCCATGAGTCGCCCGCGGTGGACCGCGTGGTGGGGGTCCGCCAAGATGGCAGCCCCCATGAATCGCACGTGGTGGGTGAGGGCGGAGTCGGGGCTTAGGCCGCTGCGTTCTGGGGCCTGCGAGTGCAGAGAGCGATTACTTTGTACCGCTGGAGTTTTAGGGGCTGGGGCCTTCCTTGCCAGTCACACTCTGGCATAGTGGCCTTTTCGCCTGCAGCTGCTGCAGGTCACGTTGCAGGCCGGGCAGTGCTGCCGGGGGTGCTGGGGCTGGCCACAAAAGTGGCAGGCTGGGGCAGCATGGTGGCTGGGTGGCTGCGCGGCGCAGGCCTGTGTGAGTCGCTGGTCGGGGGCCCATGATGGGGTCGTGCAGTCGGCAGGAAACGAGGTGAGGCTACGAAATGAGACCTTCATAGTTGTAGCGAGTTCAACAGTATCTTCTAAATTTAGGGCCCCCTTCTCCAGCAGTCGCTGGCGCACGTAATTCGATCTCAGGCCTGCATCAAAGACATCGCGGACAGCAAGTTCTCTATGCTCTGTAGCAGTTAAAGCCTGATAATTACAGTCCCGGGATAAGGCTTTTAAGTCTCTGAGGAATTCTTCTAGCGATTCTGTAGGGCGCTGGCTGTGAGTAGTAAAAACGTGGCACGCGTAGACTTCATTGATAGGCCTCACGTACATTCTATTGAGTAGGGCTAGGGCCTCTGTATATGAGCCGGTACAGTTTAGCTGAGTAGATATACGATGGCTCACCCTCGCGTGCAGTAGACTGAGTTTCTGCTCCTCCGTCGTTTCTGGGGTGCTTGCTTCAGCCAGGTAGGCCTTAAAACATTGGAGCCAATGTGAAAAGATTTCTTTCGCCTCTGCATCCTGCGGGTCGAGTTCCAGTCGGTTAGGCTTGAGGGCTGATTCCATGGTCATTCCTTACTGTTTCTTAAGACGATTAAATTGATGAGACCATCAATTCACACGACACGTGGTTAGAAATGAACAGTGGTTTTAATCGTCTTACAACAGAGCCTGCCTGTGACACGATGAACTCCAGATGAACTGGCAGGCAGGCTCTCAGCATCAACCTTTATACTTCTGGTTAGGGGGGAGGAGCCGTGGGTGGAGCCAAGGGTGGAGCCCAGTACAAACTCCCGTACACTCCCTGTGCATCTCCCCCTAGTGGCAGAGCAGCGCAACTGCTCGTGTGCCAAGCTTACAGAGACATAGTAATACAGTGTGAATTACACTACTGTGATTCACCACACACATGAATGTCAAAGTCAGGGGCTTTATCTTCCATAGTGCCATCTACCTCAGTTACTGCTGAGTGTCCACAACCCCATCATTCTCTATCAATCAGCCCTCTTTCCCATTCAAACATTCAAATGGCTCACTTCAGCCCTGAAGATGAGGCACTGCTGCAAACCTCACACCCACAGCTCACAACTTGCACATACTGCTGCTATTCAACCACAACAGCCACATCACCCAAAGCTATTGCAGGACATTCACTCATATAGCTGCCTCTGTCTGACAAAGAAAAGTTGCATACAAGTGGAGGCATCAGGAATTCACTGGAGGGGGGGAAAGCATTCCTGCGTGATATAAAAACCCATGGAGGGGATGGCCACCGACCAGGCTGATCCCATTGAAGGTGAAGTATCCTCATACAAAAATTCCCTTCTCACATTTATTTCCCCTAATCCCACAATCTCTTCTGATTTAAAGCTTCAGATGGTGTCAGTTTGAAGTTTTTATTTCCTCCTCTCACTCCCCTGCAACCTTATCCATTGTTTCAGACACCCAGGAACTACACCAGGCCAGGCAGTGGGTGTAGAGCAGGAAGACAGCGATGAAGACACATCATCATTCAACTTCACATTTGCAGGGTCCAGTTCAGATTTTGGTGATGTGCACAATTTTGAGGACAGCTTTGAGGTTGGATGTGCAGATGGTGAGACAGTAGAGTGTACGGCAGCCAGGATAGGATATGAGCAAAGAAGGCCATCAGTGTCAGCTTGAGAGAGGACAAGGTTGTACAGGACTTTTTCTGCTGAGGACTCAGATGAAGACTTTAATTAGCCAGGCACCAATATGCTTAAGTACATTGGGAAACCAGCCAAAAATCCTGCATTCAATGTCAAAGAGAATGGAGGAATCCAACATCAACTGAGCACAAGGCTTGGAACAGAGCTTGGCTTCCATCCTTTCCAGCATCGGACTACAAGGGCTCCAACTCCACAACCACACTTGAAGAGCAAACAATGACGTAGTAGCCCGATGGTCGATGTCTCGGCTTCCATTACAACACAAATGCCGGCTATCCAATGTCTGGGTACTGCAGTGGAAGCTTAGGCTACTGCCATCATCTAGAGAAGCAGATGTCTAGCCATCTGATTCTTTTATACAGTTCACAAATTAATCCATCATGAATGTTTGGCTGAGTTCCAAAAATCACGAATACATGAGCTCAGCAGGAAGTCTATTTTCATAGGCTGAAGTGGAGTTTTTGCTTTGATTGAATGACAGATTTGTGATGTTATAATTTAATTCTCCTTTGAAATGATCCTTTCAATATCTTTATGTTTATTTGGACAAGATTGATAGGTGAGATAAAGCTTCTATCATAATAATAATCTTTATTGTCACAAGTAGGCTTACATTAATATTGCAATGAAGCTACTGTGAAAAGTCCCAAGTCGCCACATTCCGGCGCCTGCTTGGGTATAGAACATAGAACATAGAACAGTACAGCACAGAACAGGCCCTTCGGCCCTCGATGTTGTGCCGAACAATGATCACCCTACTTAAACCCACGTAACCCGTATACCCATAACCCAACAATCCCCCCATTAACCTTACACTACGGGCAATTTAGCATGGCCAATCCACCTAACCCGCACATCTTTGGACGGTGGGAGGAAACCGGAGCACCCGGAGGAAACCCACGCACACACGGGGAGGACGTGCAGACTCCACACAGACAGTGACCCAGCCGGGAATCGAACCTGGGACCCTGGAGCTGTGAAGCATTGATGCTAACCACCATGCTACCGTGTGGCCCTAAATAGGGTATATAGGGTATATAGAGGGAGAATTCAGAATGTCCAAAATTACCTAAAAGCATGTCTTTCAAGACTTGTGGGAGCCATGCAGACACAGGGAGAACATGCAGACTCCGCAAAGGCAGTGATCCAAGCCGGAAATCCAACTTGAGACCCGAGCGCTATGAAGCAACAGTGCTAACCACTGTGCTACCTTGTCACCCATAATGATATTAATAATGTCATAATAATTCTGCAAATTAAATGCACAGAATGGTATATTAAAATGTACATAATTTTACTGCTGTTCTATGCACCTGATACATGAGTGAGATTGCATGTGCATATCCATTCTCTAGAAATATGCAATTCGCTCTTAACTGCTCTCTCAGATAAACATACAACAACCCTCTGTAGTATCAACCTGCTGCAAAAACTGCAATGGTTCCAGAAGAAGACCCACTGTCTCCTTCTCAAGGTCAAGTGTCAGCCGTACCAGCCTCCCCAGACAGGCGCCGGAATGTGGCGACTAGGGGCTTTTCACAGTAACTTCATTGAAGCCTACTCGTGACAATAAGCGATTTTCATTCATTTTTTTTCAAGTGGGGAGGGACACCAAATGTTGGCCTTGCCAATGATGCCCATGTCTCAAGTTAGTAGTTTATAACTGCAGGGGGCAGTATAAACCAGCGTTTCCTCCATACTCAGGAAACCAAGGGGGTGAATCTCCTGTAAATTTGCCCTGCTCCACTGCTGTAACTTTGGAAACTGCACCTATGCACGTAAATGGAGTTTCTGCCAAAGGTAGGCCTCAGGAGCAGAAGGCCCAAGGAAATTCATGCCCTTTCCCGTCAAGTAGTTGACACGTTTAGGCTGGAGCACATTGAGAGGAATCTGAGCTCCATGGTCAGGTTCTTACGCTGACATTCCATCAGGAAGACTTGGGTTTTCCCAGCTGTTCGCTGAAGAAGGCAATAAATGCTCTCTCTTCAACTGGTCCTGGGTGCTGTACAAGTAACTCCATGTTCTCCTTACTTGTTCCACTGAATTTTCTCAACAAACATTTTGCACTCCGCCTTTCGAAAATTCCAAAGATTGCCTCCCCTGACAACTGTGGCACCCAAATTAAATCCATTTGTATTATACATTGCACTATATTTATAAGGTATGTTCAGAATTCAATTCCTTAGACTGAACACTACCCCACTCCACCTCCTCTCCAAGCAAGAACAAAAATTAACCCTCTCAAAAAAAAATCTCTCTCACCCAGGCAGTCTGTAATCTAAATTTGAGGAATTGAAATGTTAGCTAGTGTCTTGTTTTGTTCATGTTCACTTTCACAGTCAGTTGCAACCACTGTTCTGTGAGGATCAGAAATGAATTACATGTTTTTGCAGAGTTTATGGCTCATCTCAGAAGATGGCAGTTTCCCAAGTGAAAAAAAAGACCAGTGCAGTATCAAACAACTAAAAACACTAAATCAGAACTGCAATCCCTGAGATTGTTTGATTAATATGGGTGATAATATCCAGTAGGAAAATTATTCACCAAGTTGATTTCCAACAGGTAATCTATCATTTCTTTATACGAAGGCTAATATTCAAATTTAACACTGAAAAGAGGAAAGTCTTTATTCGAAAGGAAAGCTTTATGTATAAGGGGTGATATTTAGACTGCTGAGCGTTATACTGAAAGGTTAGAAATATGGAAAGAGTCCAGAAGAACCTTCTCAATGACCTGAATAATTTACATGACAAAATAAAGTTACTTTCTTTAGATAAGTTTCCAAACATTAAGGTTCTGCAAACTGTGGAATCAGTGGTGGAATTTTCCAAAACAGTGCCAAAATGTCAGGTTCTAATTGAGAACCAGAGGGTTTCTATCCAGAAACACTGTCAGCTTTTCTGTCAAAATCAAGGGGTGTGGTTTGCGCCATTGCAGTGTTAATGTAAGCCTACTTGTGACAATAAAGATTATTATTATTATAATAAAATGCTGGGCGCACTGCCAGGGTGAAATGTCCAGCCTCGTCCCTGAACCCTAGAGCCTCCAGCTATCTCTGCACCCCCATGTGTGGTCATAATTGTAGCCATCTTGGATGACCACCTGCAAAGGACCATGGGAATCATGGCCAACCCAGGACTCAGACAGACTCAGAGTTCGTGAATGTATTTGCAACCCAGATAGCTAGACACGATCAAAACCCCGCTCGTTTGCATTCTAATGGCCCATTTCCCCAGAACAAAAGAACTGTGCTCAGGTAACCAATACAGATACAGATGAATCGGCGCCACTCCCTTTATTCAGGGAGCCCAAACAGCCAAGGTCAACGACCGCTAAGGTCACGCTCAGCCATCAAGGCACCCGCCCCTTTATTGGCCAAAATCGAAGGCAGTGATCGAAGCCTGTCGAATTATTGGGTCCAAGTTAAGGACCACCCCAAAGAGCGTAAAATCCCAGAAGGATGAGAAGAGACACAGCCATGTGCTCGGTCTCTCTTGGATCCGGCCTATGCCAACCCAAGTGCCGCATAATGACCAGACAGACAAGTTCAAGAGCAATGATCGCGACCAGACGGATGAGCCCAGCAGAAACAGAGCCACTTCTTCCACCCAGCCACGCAAGATCCGGCCAAAGGCAGTGTCCATCTGCATAGAGCCGGTTGCCCTGAAGTTAAGTACAGGTTATTGGAGTTGTTAGGTGTAGTTTAACATGTTGTGTTTTGTTCTGAATGTCGAAGTAATCCTTGTGTGTAAATAAACCATGTTTGAACTTGAACTGACTAACTGGTAGTGTGGTCCTTTGATCTATATCCGGTAAAGCCTTATGGTGGCATCATTTGATACCTAGCGACTCGAAATAGCATCATTGTTAATTGGCAACATTATTGGTGACACTGGTGGTGACTGGCAACATAATGACTGGTTTTTGTTTTTGCAAACCAGCAGTGATTTTCACTGGCATAATGTCATGCTGCCAGGGTGTGTGTGTGTGTGTGGGGGGGGGGGGGGGGGGGGGGGGGGCGGGGGGGGGGGGGGGCATTACACGTGACTGGAAGATACAATGTAAAGTTGTCTAATGCTATTAAAATTGATGCAAATTCACAGAAATCAGGTTCATGCCCAGAAACGGCGGTGAGGGGGTGAAATGAGCAAGATCTTAAACCAAGATCTCCCTGGCGCAAATTCCATTATGGCCCCCTCACGGGATTTAGTGGCGGTACCGGTATTTGCGTCCGCTGCGAACTGGCCAAACAATCATGCCCAAGATTTCAAATCTTTTGTTTTATTTCTTTTTAATTTATTTAATGTATATTTGAAGTTATTTTATGCAATAATATCAATTAATTTTGAGACTGTAATTTGTGCTTAAAGGAAAATAGTCGACAGCCCATTTCTCAGCCAACTCTCCCACGTTATTTCTGCTGAAGTCAAAAGTTATGAGAAATGTAAAACAGACGACTGGCTCACCATCACCAGTTTTACGCTATTGTACAAAGTTAAAATATATCCCAATGCAGGTGGCATGGTGGTGCAGTGGTTAGCACTGCAGCCTATTGCGCTGAGGACCTGGGTTCGATCCCGGCCCTGGGTTAATTTTCCGTGTGGAGTTTGCACTCCACATTCTGCCAGTGACTGCATGGGTATCACTCCCACAACCCAAAAGATGTGCAGGTAAGGTGGGTTGTCCATGCTAAATTGCCCCTTAATTGGAAAAAAAAAAGTGGGTACCCTACATTTCAAAAAAAATCCCAATGTTTTGATGGGAGATTGTTTGATCATCCAGCTCGTTACATTACACTCCAAAAATTGCATCAAATCACTGTGAAAAAGCTTGTCTATTCTTGACTCTTTACTTCTCAAAAAATGAAAAGCTTGCCAAATACTTTTGTCTGAAGGCAGTGGCACTTTAAAGGATTACCAGCTCTTCGCAAGACACAGACCAGTTTACTCAGGAGGAAATTCACAGCAAAGATTAATTTGGTCGTATCTTTGATGTAGCCAAACCAATCTTGAAGCCCATGTCATTTCATCGGCTACAAGGGCACCTTTCTAAGATTGTTTCTCGCTGATATAATAACAACTGCTTCCCAAAGTTGATTCCAAAATTCCTTTGTGGAGCAATAATAATCTTTTTTTATTGTCACAAGTGTGAAGTTACTGCGAAAAGCCAATAGTCGCCACATTCTGGCACCTTTCGGGTAAGCCGGTACGGGAACTGAACCCGCGCTGCTGGCCTTGCTCTGCATTACAAACCAGCTATCGAGCCCACTGAGCTAAACCAGCCCAAAGATGGGGAAGGAAAAGGGTTTCAAATTGAGGGAAAGGATTGAAGTATGTGCAGTGAAAAAATACATTGTAAAAGTTCAAGTAATTTAAAAAAGGCAGAATAGAGAGCAAAGAATAATAAGAGAATAAAGGCAAAAACATAAACATTTTTCAATTAAGATTGAGCTTTTGTTATTCAATTTGCTGTTTTGATTTGTCTGTTATTATTAATATCTGAGCAGCTTTATGTCTGCAAAATGAGTGTGCCCAGCATTACAGAGCATTCTATGAAAACTTACAAAATTAGCTTGAACGAGAACTGCCTTCATAAAAAAAGAAACTAGTTCTGTCTATTTCTTAGTGCAGTAAAGAAACATGAGCAGGGATTTGAGAAGCTATCTTCATTAAAACAAGTGGTAGCTTCAGGAAACCTAATACTGAAGCGAAAGGCTGAGAAATGTCAAATACCATGAAGGGGACTTAACATGCCAAGGTCATGCTGTGAGCATAGACACTCTATGTCATGCTGAATGGGGTAGAGTGCAGCAACAGTATCAGCAATAGTATTCCTCCAATGAGCCAAACAAATTAGATGGTTTCGACTCCACAGCTTGTCCCTCAGATGGTCTGTCAGCAGCTACCTTGTATAAATATCCTGCACCGTGTAGGGAGAGCAAATCTTGGCCCATTCTAACATGAGGTAACATAAGAACTGCACTGGCAAGGATATGCTGGATTAGATGGACTGCAAACTGAAGACAACATGGATTGAATCAGTCAGACACTTTCAAATATTTTATGGAACCCAATGTGTTTTCACAGTTATAGGCATCTTGGAGATTTCTGTCAGTGCAAAGATGAGTGAGGCCTTTTAATGCAGGCATATTATTTTCAGAAGTTACTCAAAAAGCAAGTAATGTTTCTCACGCAATCACTGTGTAACATATTTGTGATAGCTTCACACTTAGTTGCAGAGTAAGATACTAGAGCTACTGTACATCTGGACAACAAGGTTAAATTACAGGATTCCAAAACCATAAAAGCTGAGGAGGTTACTGTGCAATTGAGTCCAGAAGAGCACACCAAGATGCATAAAGTTATTTGCAGTACTGTGATTAGCTGAGCTGAGCTGAAGTGATTCAAAGATAGCCAGGAGTAATTGTGGATCTTATAAGTTCATTGTCAGGGCATTTCTTAGGTATTTCTTAGGGTTTAATAGAGTTTTTTAGTGGTATTTCTTAGGGTTAACTAAAAATCACAAAACAATGCCAATCTTGACAAACAAGACAACAAAGATTATACGGCATGTCTTAGTCCGATAGGTAATTTTCTGCAGTGCAAATCATTTACAATTTTTAAAATATATAGTTACCACTGATGCACCTGGACTTGGGAGCACAAGTAAAGAAATAATATTGATTGTCACAAGTAGGCTTACATCAACACTGCAATGAGTTTACTATGAAAAGCCCCCAGTCCCCACATTCCGGTACCTGTTTTTGTACACAGAGGGAGAATTCAGAATTCTCAGCTGGTACAGGAATTGAACCCGCACTGCTGGCCTTGTTCTGCATCACAAACCAGCTGTCTAGCCCACTAAGCTAAACCAGCAAGGCATAGCTCTTTTTGTATTCAATGTCCATTTCATATTGCTGACCTCAAAATTAGCTTCATTTACTTTTCTCCACTCCTTTCCTGAAGATGTTGATTGCTTGGTAGAGTCTGGTTTCACGGGCGCCAATCCTTTAGTCCCTTGCTTCAGTTGGCAATTACACTTGGGAGCCTTCATTTTAAAAAAATAAATTTAGAATACCCAATTCATTTTTTCCAATTAAGGGGCAATTTAGCGTGGCCAATCCACCTAGCCCACACATTTTTTGGGTTGTGGGGGTGAAACCCACGCAAACACAGGGAGAATGTGCAAACTCCACACAGACAGTGACCCAGGGCCGGGATTCGATCCCGGGTCCTCAGCGCTGTAGGTAGCAATGCTAACCACTGTGCCACCGTGCTGCCCGCATGTGGGAGCCTTCATGATGAGTGCCAGGAAGCCATTCAATGTGGGGACCATAAGATTGAGCCTCACTGATGTCTACACATGCACTTTCAACTTGGGTCACTGGCCAGTCAACAGAAGCAGAAATTCTGTTTGATTTATCCTTTCCTAACAATAGGATAGTTCTAAGCACTGCTGCTACCACTCTGGCTAAGGTCAAGAAATTTAGCACAAACTGGGGATTGAACCTGGGGTATTTGTGGCCTGTATGGTTCAGCTACTTACTTACTAAAACTCACTGAGCCATCAGGAGAGCTAAAGTTAACTTGTAACCTTTACTTCTATCACAGGTGTTTGTATTGGAACCCAAAAAAGGCCCTCTTACTCCTTATACCTGGCACAACGTGGTCTACTAGATATATCATTGTGTGGGTATGATTTTCTTTCACTTAGTGATGATAATTCCAATGGGAAAATCTGAAAGCTTTGCCCAAGCAGGTGACTCTATGCTTTATATTTGCTGATAATAAATATTTTATCACTGAGGGTAATCACTGAGAAAATGAAGGCCTTTTTCTCACTCCCTATTTGTGTTTTGTTGAAAGACAGAATAAACTATTTGGGAAAAATTGTGCACCGACTACTGGTTTTGATTTAGCCAACATTTTTGTTTTGAACAGTACAGTACAGAACAGGCCCTTCGGCCCTCGATGTTGTGCCGAGCAATGATCACCCTACTCAAACCCACGTATCCACCCTATACCCGTAACCCAACAACCCCCCCCTTAACCTTACTTTTTAGGACACTACGGGCAATTTAGCATGGCCAATCCACCTAACCCGCACATCTTTGGACTGTGGGAGGAAACCGGAGCACCCGGAGGAAACCCACGCACACACGGGGAGGACGTGCAGACTCCGCACAGTGACCCAGCCGGGAATCGAACCTGGGACCCTGGAGCTGTGAAGCATTTATGCTTAACCACCATGCTACCGTGCTGCCTAACATTCGTGATAAAATTATATTTCGTGATCACAAATATTTCGAAAAACTCACTCGTCACATCAAAAAAAACACATGCTAATCATGAAAAAGGTTACAATTCTGTGCCTTTAGTGACAGCACATATATTTTCTAACAACAGTATTTTAAAAAAGGGGAAAAGACAAAATCTATGATAACTAATGTTCTTAAATGCTAACGAGTAAATTAGCTTGAAAGAAAAGCAGATCGATAACCATCGTACGGAATGCTCTTACATTTCAGGGCTGCTGCTGATCACAGATTGTCTCTGAATAACAACTGTAAGAGAACCCCACAGAGACCACCCCACGACAACCTATAAAAAGCAAGAAACAAAGGGTATTGAGCCTGAAGATGCCTCGATTTCCCAAGACGCTCAGCCCGTCACATCAAACTACCAATTAGTCACAAATTTTTACGACAAAGGGATCAGCAGGCTGGTGCAGTCTCTTGTCATCTTGCAAGATATCCCGATAAATGGCATATATTAAAACAGCCTTGTAGCAAATTTTCAAAAAGACAATTTATGTGGTCTGGCAGCAGCTTCAGATGAAGCGAATGTTTACTTCTCATTTGCAGTACAGCCTTGCTGTGTCCTGCAGGCTCCTTGTCACTTTCGTCTCCCTCTCTCCTCTAATCAGTCACTCTCAGTTAAGTGACCTGTCCACATCATTATTGCCCTATTAATTGCTTCTACCTACATTTTTTTTAAGTGGTTGCCCTATGAGAGGTCCTTCTCTTCAAAGTTTAATGCAGCTGGACCAGCAATCAATGGACCTTTAACTGAATAATTGTGAAGGTTGATTAGCTGTCAAAAACTCTTTTTACAGTGTTCACAAGCAGTAAATCTCAGTTCTAAGCCTGAGATACTTCACATGTCATCTGGTCCTTCATCCAAGACTGATACATTGTGAAACAGTCAATGACAAATTCCACAAAGTCAAAAGAATAAAGAGATACATAAAGTCAAACTGCCTACTTTTATAACGAGTGTAATCCACAGCTAGCATTGCATCGTATAAAAGTACACCACATGGTCTAAAACATATTTGTTCAACATTTCCATGGTTAGAATCATGACAAGCTGACACTTTCAGGAATCAGATTGCGGACAAGTTATATCACTGTTCACATCATTTCACAGAACAATTTGTATTGCACCACTTTATCACAACATTAATACTAAGCCACTCAATTCACTGTTAAGCATATTGGAGTATTGTTATATTAAAATTACCTTTAATAATGCATACTTTGTGGCAGAGTTTTAAAAAAATCTTTAGATTGTACAGTACCTGTCAGCCAAACCATAACATTATGAATCCATTAGGAGTGAGCATGAATTCGGCGTCGAGGTCCAAGGTTCGATCCCGGCTCTGGGTCACTGTCCTTGTGGAGTTTGCTCCCCGTGTTTGCGTGGGTTCTGCCTCCACAACCCAAAGATGTGCAGGCTAGGTGGATTTACCACGATAAATTGCCTCTTAATTGGGAAAAATGAATTGGTTACTCTAAATTTATATTTTAAAAAGTATTGAGCATGAATTGAGGACTGAAAATCCTAAAATTCCAAGATTGGTCACGTGAATTGATCTTTTATTTGGTATAGGCTTCATTTTTTTCAAATGGCAGAATGCATAAATAAGCCCCGAAGCCTCATTATTCCTGCTGAAATAACTAAGGAAAATGTACTAAAGTGATCACATATGGCTCGGACTATGAGGGACTATGTCATCGGTAGAAGCTGGACTTTGGTGGATATAACGTGATGGGAGTGATTTACCAAGCACATTTTCGTATCTAAAAGCCACTGATGACCCCCCCCCCCCCATCTGAGACCCCGATCGGTCACCCCTGTCTGGAAGCTGAAGAAACAATGAAGAATCACTGCTTTTTCACTTACCTGTCCCTTACACCTGCTGACTCAGACATAAGTGTTGAAAGTAGCAACTGTTACTCATAGAAAACCAAAACACATTGCAAGGCTTTAACCCTCTCAGATCCTTTAATCTGCAAGGCTTCTATTTACTTTCAAAAATAAATAGCCTTTAGTAGGCTGTAATTGACAGGGTAATAACTTCCAGTCAGGTGTCTGATAGATTATTGTCATTTCCCTTCATGCTTAAATGCATCTCAAGAACCCTGCTGTGAAGCCAGACTCAGTGTTTATAAACATCTAGGAGATAAGTGCTTTCACTTCTTTGTCTCAGCGGAAAGCAATTAACTGCTTTTGATGTGGTGATAATATAAGTTATGTAAATAAAGTCACCATAGTCACAGATGACCATAGGATGCTTTCCCCTTTGAGGAGGAGAGCTGACTGGTGGTGATTTAACCTGACGATCACCACACCTCAGATGAGGGGCAAGATTCATGAATAACCTCTGCTGGTACATGAATTGAACCAGCACTGTTGGCCTTGCTCTGCATCACAAACCAGATGTCCAGCCAACGGAGCTAAACCAGCCCCTTAAAATGAAGACATCTTAAGACTGATACAATATCCTGGCAAAGAATACACAGCTGTTCATTTATTTTGTGAATGTATGAGTGGCCTTGTTTTGTCAATGCACTGTGTATGCCCATCATGGCACTGTGTTTGCTCGGTGGTCCACTGCATTTCTTCTCTGCCTGAAGACAGATCCAACCCACAACACTAGATCTCCACAATGGATAATGCTGTGGAGAAGGTGCCGAGTCCATCCCATCCAAAATGGGGAATCAAATGCTGTGCTGTTGGCACCAATATGATCTATGCCAGCTGTCCAGCCAACTCTGTTGCTGGCAATATAGACTTCCACTTACCTGTTGCAGTCCTGGTGAGTGATGGTAAATGCTCCAATTTCTTTCCATCACACGTTTGACCAGGAATCTCTCACACTCCTACCATATTGGCATATATTTGAAGGACTTACAACTTTCTACTCAACTATTTGGCCATGTTATGAAAACTACTTCCTTAACGATCAAGTCTTGGAGTGGGACTTGAACCCAAAGCGTTTGGTTCAAATGACAGGGATGCCATCACCGCACCATAAAACCTCCCATCTATTGTATCTGGTAAGCAACAAACTTCAAGCTTTATACCAACACAATGGCTTAAATTGTAAATGGTGGGGTGGCACAGTAGCACTGCTGCCTCACAGCGCCAAGGACCTGGGTTCAATTCTGACCTTGGATGACTGTGCGGAGTTTGCACCATCTCCCCATGTCTGTGTGGATTTCTTTTGGGTATCTGGTTTCCTCCCACACTCCAAAGATTTGCAGGTTAGGTGGATTGGCCATGCTAAATTGCCCTCTGGTACACAAAGATCTGCAGGTTAGGTGGTGTTACGGTGATAGGGCGGGGGACTGGGCCCAGGCAGGGTGCTCTTTCAGAGGGTTGGTGCAGACTTGATGGGTTGAATGGCCTCCTTCTGCACTGTAGGGATTCCATGGAGTTGCCATTGCCTCCATGGTACTCATATCACACACAGTCACACATTCACATTTGGGTTTTGACTCTGTGAATCTGTCCTCTTGCAGTGGTAACGAGTGCCAGTGCTTTTTGAGTGGCTCAAGAGACTTTTTAAATTCACCTATGGAACATGGTCATTGCTGGAAAGGCCTGTATTTATTGTCCATTCACAATTAACCATGAGAAGGTGGTGGTGAGGCACTTGTGCTGCAGTCTGTTTGCTGTAGATACCCCCACATTGCTGTTCGGGAGGGATTTTTAGGGTTTTGGCTGAAGCGATTGAAAAGGAACAGCAATACAGTTTAAAGTCTGGATGGTGAGTGGCTTGGGGGGGGAAACCTGTAGGTGGTGGTTTTCCTATGTCGCTGCTGCTCTTGTCCTTCTAGGTCGTCGAGGTCAGGGTTTCAAAGATGCTGCATGAGAAGGCTTGGAAAGTTGCTTCATCTCATCAAGTAGAGTGAAAACTTTACTGCCAATATGCGTTGGTAGTGGAGGGAGGGAATGTTTAAGGTGGTGGATGGGATGTCAATCAAGCAGACTGCTTGATCCTGGATGGTGTGGAGCTTCTTGAGTGTTATTGGAGCTGCATTCATCCAGAGGAGGTAAGAGTATTCCGTTATATTCCTGACTTGTGCCTTGTAGACTGTGGACAGGATTTGGGAAGTCAGGAGGTGAGTTACTCGTAACAAAACATCCAACCTCTGACCGACTCTTGTAGCCACACTGTTTAAATGGCAGGTTCAGTTCAGGTTCTGGTCAATGATAACCCCCAGGACATTGATGGTGGGGGGTTCAATGATGATAATACCACTGACTGTCAAAGGGAGATGGTTACATGCTCTATTGTTGGAGGGGTTGTTACCTGACATTTGTGTGGTGTGAATGTTACTTCACACTTACCAGGCCAACCTAAATGTCATCCAGGTCCTTCTGTATGTGGGCATGGACCGTTTCCTTATTTTAGGAGTTGTGAATGTGACTGAGGCCTATGCAATCATCAGCAAACATCCACTTCTGACCTTATGATAGTGGGAACGTCATTGTTCAAGCAGTTGAAGCTGGGTGAGCCTGTGACACTTATGCAGTGATGTCCTGGGGCTGAGCTGATATGCTTTTAACATTTGTGCCACAACATTTGTACTAGGTCTTATTCCAAGCAATGGTGAGATTTCTCCCTGATTCTCATTGACTTCAATTTAACCAGGGCTCCTTGATGCCATATTTAGTCAAATGCTATCTTGCACTCACCTCACTTCTGAAATTTAGCACTTCTACCCAGAGTTGGACCAAGGCTGGAATGAGATCTGGAGCTATGTTGCCCTGGAGGAATACAACTGAGCATCATTGAGCAGATTATTGATGACAAAATGCTACTTAGCACTGTCAACAGCACCCTCCATGACTTTGTTGATGATTGAGAGCAGACAGATGGAACATGAATTATCAGTTCATATGTCTTGCTTCTTGTGGACAGGACAAACCTGGACAAATTCTCACTATTGTTGGGTAAATGCCAGTTTTGTAGCTGTACTGGAACAGCTTGGCTAGATTTTAAGCTCGTTCAGGAGCATATGTTTTCAATACGACAGCCCCAGATATTGTCATGGCCCGTAATCTTTCTGTGTCCAGTGCATTCAGCCATTCCTTAATGAAGTTTCACATGGAGTAAATTGAATTGGCTGAAGGCTGGCATTTGTGATGGTTGGTACCTCAGAAAGGCACTCAGATGATCTGGGTGATTCTAGTTGCAATTGCTTCATCTTTGTCTTTTGAATCAACGTGTTTCTCTCCACTGTTAATGAAGTTCAGAATATTTATCCAGCTTTGTCCTCTCATTAGTTGTTTAGCTGTCCACTGAGATTCACATCTGGATGTTGCAGGTTTGCAGAGTTTTAATCTGATCCATTTGTTGCGGGATCGCTTAACTTTGTGTATAGCAAGCTGCTGCCATTGTTTAACATGCATGTAGTCCCATATAGTAGCTTACATATGCCAGGTGCTGCTGTTACCAAGCTCCCAACACTCCTCATTGAACCAGGGTTTGTCCCTTGACTTCATAGATAATTACAATTCTGCTTCGAAATGTTCATTTTTGAGTTGGTAGATCTTTTCTGAATTTGTGCCATTTAGGATGGTAGTCTTGACACACATACCAATAGAGGGAGTAGGGAGTCCTTCATGTGAATATTTGAGTTTGTCTCCACAAGGGTTGTGTCAGGATAATGTCACAAACAGTTGCATTCGCAAAGGATAGGTTGGTGAGGACTACGTCCGGTAGGTTTTGTTTTTTTTCCATGTTGGTTCTCTAACCACCTGTTGTGTAAGCTCTGCGTGACAGATATGTCCTTCAGACGATGGCTAGCTTGGGCAGTCATAGCGCTACCAAACCATTCTTGGTAATGAAGGTAAAAGCCTCCACCCTGATCATATGCTGTGCCTTTGATACCCTCTGTACTGCTTCCAAGTAGTGTTCAACTTGGAGGAGTACTGACTCATCAGTGGGCGACACAGTGGCGCAGTGGTTAGCACTGCTGCTTCACAGTGCCATGGACTAAGGTTGCATTCTGGCCTTGGGTGACTCTATGTGGAGTTTGCACATTCTCCCCGTGTCTTGTTCCTGATTTCCTCCAGGTGCTCCAGTTTCCTGCCACAGTCCAAAGATGTACAGGTTAGGTGGATTAACCATGCTACATTGCTCCTTGGTGTCCAAGGATATGTAGGTTGGATGAGTTATGGGGATAGGGTGGGGGAGTGGGCCTAGGTAGGGTATCTTCCAGAGGGTCAGTGCAGACTCGTTGGGCTGTATGGTCTCCCTCTGCTCTGTCAGAACTCTAAAGGTCTATCAGTTGAGGGAAGGATTCTGGATCAACTGGAGGTTTCTTTACCCATTTTGGACCAGATGTCTTAAGTCATAATGAGGTCTGGCGCCAATGTTGAGACGTTCAGGGGTCAGTCTCTTCTGTGTGTAAACCACTGCACCATCCCTCTGGTGAGGAACCGGACATACTCAGCGAGGGGGATGAAAAGGCCTAGGATATTAGCTGAAAGGTATGATTCAGTGAGTAAACTATGTTCCTTTTGTAGGTCACAAACAAGTCCGAATTGAGTTGGTAAAAAGAAAAGTATCTTTATTGCAAAAAAAAACAATATACATCAATCACAGACGGGTCTGCCCTGTTGATTCCATATCTGACCAACTTTATATAAAACTCAATCAGGAAAGTCCTTGGGCTCCCCACACTCTTAATGGAAAAGCTCATACTCGGCGAGATTCACAGGGAGGCTGATTGCTCCAACCCTGTAGGTCTTGTGGGGGCTATAAGATACTTCACCCCACCCCCCCCCCCCCCTCTGCTAAGTCTGAAGACTCTCCTGATGACTGCGGAGGAGAAGGGCGGACATTGCTTCCATTCAGAATGCTGTGGTGGATGTACTGCCTGAGACTTCCTGCATTTCCATATCAGAGTCTGTATGTACAACTTCTCTCATTTTGGCTTCTTTAACCTCTTGGGTAATGCTCCAGTGTCCACTGGATATGGTAACAGATTTGGTTTGACTGTAATTTTCCTCTAGCAAGTAACTTTTCGTAAAACTGGTCTCCACATCCCTTCAATGTGTTTTTTCATGTCATGACCTTGTGCCTGAACTTGATATGATACCATCCCTGTCTGGCGGATGATTGTTCCTGACATCCCCTGGGCGCCATCTGCAAAGTTTCGAACATAAGTCTGCGTCACCTGGTACAAACAGTTGGGTCAGTTTTCCCCTAAGAGGGCAATGCCCTTGCTGCTCCCAGCTGTGGCGTACTTTCCCATCAATATCAGGAAAAGCAAGACTGAGGAGGGTTCGAAGCCTTCTGCCCATTAGGAATTCAACCGGTGCTACCCCAGTCATGGCATATGGCATGGTCCTATAGGAGAACAAGAATCTGGCCAGTCTTGTGTCTAGTGACCCCAGAGTCTGCTTTTTCAGTCCTCATTTGAATGTCTGCAGCCCTTTTTGCCAGCACATTGGAAGCCAGGTGATACAGAGCCATGCGGATGGGCAGTATTCTGTTTGCCCTCATGAATCCTGCAAATTCTTCACATTGTCTGTAACCAACACCTCTGGGATCCCCTGCATACTGAAAGACAGGCGCAACTTCTCAACGGTCGCCTTTGAGTTGGTCGTTGACATTCTATGGACTTCCAACCAAGTAGAGTGGACATCTATGATCAGTAAGAATATCGAGCCTTGAAAGGGGCTGGCAAAGTCGATGTGTAACTGCTCCCATGGTCGCTTCCGTCGTTCCCATGGGTGAAGGGGCGCGGAAGGCAGAAGCTCCTGTTGTTGCTGGCAAAAACTACACTGTTGGGCCACCCATTCAATACCTGGTCCAGGCCCGGCTACCACACATAGCTGCAGGTGAGCATTTCTAATCTGGAGAACCCTGGATGTCCAATATGCAGATCTCTCAAGATTGAGTCCTGGCCCTTACCCGGGACAATGACTTGCGTGCCCCAAAAAAGGATACTGTCTTCTACACTAAACGCGGACATTTTTGTCCAGAATGCCTGTAACCCGCTTGGCAGTCTTCTATGCTGACCCCCAAACAGGACTGTGATGAACTTTTAAAAGGATCGGGTCGGTTTGTGTCCGCTCACAGATTTGGGATGCCGTTTCAGGCAATGAATCCATAAAATTGAGCATGACCACTACCTCTCAGTCCTGGCCTGTCAGCAATGGCAGTCGGCTTAATGCATCCGCATGTGTGATCTGGGTATCTGGAAGGAGCTCAAATGTGTATTCATATACAGCCAGCGAGAGGGCCCAACGCTGTATCCTGGCAGAGGCAATGGGCGAAATTGTTTTGGCTTCTTTGAAAAGACCCAGCAAGCGGTGTGGTCTGTGATGATCATAGAATAGAATCATAGAATTGCTACAGTGTAGAAGGAGGTGAATCGGCCCATTGACTCTGAACTGACACTCCGAAGGGGCACCTTAACTTAGGCAACCGCCCTATCGCTCTAACACCACCTAACATTTTGGACTCTCTTTCTCAATTTGCACATAATTGGCCTTGGCCAGTGACCTGGAGGTGAAAGCAATTGGTCTCTCCCTGCCATCTCTCATGCTGTGTGATAAAACAAAACCAATGTCGTACAGTGACCCATCACACGTGACTATTAGTTCTTTGGCGGGATCATAATATGTTAACAAGCCTGAGGAAGTTAATTGTTTTTTGAACATGTGTGAATGCTTCTTCCTTTTCCATGCCCATTCCTGGTTCTTGCTTAAGAGGAGGTTTAGTGGGGCTAACGTGGTGGCGAGGCTGGGGATGAACTTTCTGCAATAGTTCACCAATCCCCAAAAAGGACCCCAACACAATGATGTTTTCAGGTGTATGAGCTTGCTAAATTACTCACACTTTCTCCGCGGCCAGGTGGAACACCTCATGGTCCATTTGGTAGCCCATGTACACTACTTCCCTTGGGTGGAACACGCATTTTTCTCTCCGCAGGCAAACACCCGTGTCTGAGAAACAACAGAGGGCCTCGTCCAAATTACTTAAATGTTCCTGGTCAGTCATCCCTGTGACTAACATGCCATCCAGATATACTGCCACTCACAGCAATCCTCTCAATATGTTTTCCATTACCCTCTGGAAAATGGCACAGGCCGACGACACTCCAAAGGATAGTCTAGTGTACTCGTATATGCCTCTATGGGTGTTTATAGTGTCATATTTATGTGAGGCAGTGTCAATTCTAACTGCAAGTACACGTGGCTCACATCGAGCTTTTGTAAATGAGTGTCCAGCGGACAATTTTACACATAGATCCTCGATGCGGTACATCGGGTAATGAGGCCCATTGACCAGCAGCTTATAGTCCCGACACATTCTGACCGTCTTACCTGGTTTGAAGACTGGTACCACCATCGCCCATTCCCGTCGGGAAAACATACTGGTTTAATGATCCCAAGGCCTTCGAGCCGGCTTAGTTCGACCTCAATTTCTGCTAACAAATCGGAAGGGGCCAGGTGAGCCCTAAAGTACATTGGTTGTATAAAATTTAGCCCTTTTATTTTTCCCAGATTAATTCCCTAGCACTTCTTATGGGCTCCCACATCCCATTTGGGAAATTTACTGGCAGTTCAGGTGCAGGCGTTTACGCCAATTGCGGCCCAGCAGACTGGGGCCTTGTCCCTTGACTGATCAATGGGAGTCATACCGACTGTTGCTCATAAATTACCGGGGTCATTGTGGTTCCTGCACTGGCTCATGGCTCGCCAATGTTCTTTGCTAACGTTGCCTCGGGGTCCCAAAGATCTAACTGTTGTGCCCCCATCCTTTTCCTGTCAAAGGTTTGTTTTCCAATAACTGAAACCACGGCTCCCATGTCTAGCGCCATGTCTAATGGATGACCATTAACTTGCGAGGCTATCTTGATGGGAGCCATTCCGGGTGCTGCAATGTAATTCAGCTGTATACACTCCTCCTCTGGCTGGCTCAAGTGGAAGGTGCCAGCCTCCAGTTGGTACCTGCCTCTAACAGGGCACCAGGGTTGCTGTCTGACCTGTGCCTTGAATCCCGGTGGCTCCTCATCCACATGCCCCGCAATACCTGGGTTCTCCCTCTACTGGTTTAGCTCACTCGGCTAAATTGCTGGCTTTTAAAGCAGACCAAGCAGGCCAGCAGCACGGTTCGATTCCCGTACCAGCCTCCCCAGACAGGCGCCGGAATGTGGCGACTAGGGGCTTTTCACAGTAACTTCATTGAAGCCTACTCGTGACAATAAGCGATTTTCATTTCATTTCATTTCATACTGACTCCGGGGAGGTATCCCGCAGGATGTCTCAGTCCTTGACCAATGGAACTGGCCCCTACGGTACTCGGTCCAGGGTGGGATTTCAGTCTAGGGGTGGGGTCACTCTCTGGGAGAAATGCATCCTACAGTGTTTACCTTCATCCCAGGTTCGATTCCCGGGGTCCCAGGTTCGATTCCCGGTTTGGGTCACCGTCTGTGCGGAGTCTGCACGTTCTCCCCGTGTCTGCGTAGGTTTCCTCTGGTGCTCTGATTTCCTCCCACAGTCCAAAGATGGAGGTTAGGTGGAATGGCCATGATAAATTGCCCTTAGTGTCCAAAAACTGGGTAACTGGGATAGGCTTAAATAGGGTGCTCTTTCCAAGGGCCGGTACAGACTCGATGGGCTGAATGGCCTCCTTCTGCACTGTAAATTCTATGATCACCTGTGATAGAGTTTACATAGAATTTACAGTGCAGAAGGAGGCCATTCGGCCCATCGAGTCTGCACCGGCTCTTAGAAAGAGCATCCTACCCAAGGTCAACACCTCCACCCTATCCCCATAATCCAGTAACCCCGCCCAACACTAAGGGCAATTTTGGACACTAAGGGCAATTTAGCATGGCCAACCCACCTAACCTGTACATCTTTGGACTGTGGGAGGAAACCAGAGCACCCAGAGGAAACCCACACACACACGGGGAGGATGTACAGACTCCGCACAGACAGTGACCCAAGCCGGAATCAAACCTAGGACCCTGGAGCTGTGAAGCGATTGTGCTATCCACAATGCTACCGTGCTGCCCTAAGTTCACCCAGAAAAAGTAATGCATGTTCTGTGTACATTGTACAATCATCTATGCTCACATCAGACATGTCCAATCTACCGAACAAAGGCATTTTTGTGATAGAAAACAAAAATACACCAACCTTAGTCCCTATGATGATTGACAACGGTCGACGGTGTAGTAGTGCAGACAGTAATCCAGTTTTATCCATGTGGACAGTTTTGTTGGCGATAAACGAGTCCAAATTGAGTTGATAAAAAGGGAACTGGGTTAATTACAAAGCAATTATATTTACAATGTGAAAATGAAAATTGCTTATTGTCACGAGTAGGCTTCAAATGAAGTTACTGTGAAAAGCCCCTAGTCGCCACATTCCGGCACCTGTTCAGGGAACCTGGTACAGGAATTGAACCGTGCTGCTGGCCTGCTTTGGACTGCTTTAAAAGCCAGCGATTTAGCCCAGTGTGCTAAGCCAGCCCCTGTACATCAGATCCCAGCCTGGTCTGCCCTGTCTGTTCCATACCTTGCCAACTTTATATAGTCCTCAATCTTGAATGTCCTCAGTTACCTTGCCCTTTAACAGGGGAGCTTGTACTCGACGAGACTCACGGGGAGACTGATTGCTCCAACCCCTTCGGTCTTGTGGGGGTTATTAAAGTTAGACTGTTCCTTGGCTAGTCTGTGGGACTGCTACAAATCTGGCACAAATCCCCATACATTAATGAAGGGGATATTGCAGGGCTGACTGGGCTGAGTGTGCTTTTGTCTTGTCTGGTGTTTAGGTCAAGATCAGGTGGTCTGCCTGCTTTTTATTCTTATTGTTTTTGTAGTTGGACCATTTAAAAAATATGTTTAGAATCAAGCACATTGCCATGCGAATGACGTTACACACATGGCCAGACAGGATAAGGACAGCAGATTTCCTTCTTTCAAGAACATTAGTGAACCAAATGAACTTTTATGACAAAAATCCAGGAATTTCACGGTCACAATTACTGAGAATAGCCTTTTATTCCAAGTTTATTTAAATAACAAAATTTAAATTCTCAGCTGCCAAGTTTGGGATTTGAACTCATGTCTCCAGATTAGTTTTCTAGATTACTTGTCTGGAGACATAACCATTATGCTGGCATACCCATGTGCCAGGGACTCCTTTAGAGGACCAAGAATGTGTACTTCAACTATGGCTCATGACGTTACTGTAACATCCACTGACAAGAGTTGATTAAAGTACAATGTAATCTGTGGTTCCACCAGCATTATATCGCTGATATCATGATTCTGGTGCTTAATAGATCAGGGAGAGTACTGCATTGTTAGCCAGTCAAAATCTCCTGGATTATTGTTACCTGATGTATCCTGTATGTCTTATCCCCACAATAGGGCATAACTGTGAAAGGATAGAAGGCAGGCACAGAACAAGACGGGATCAGCCAGGAATAAAATTTCACCGTGAGTTCTCAGGGGCAATTTTATCTTTGAATGTGATGGTGTATAATGGATGTTATCGATTAGCTGTCCATTATACATCTCTCACAATTTTTATTTCCACTGATTTCAATGGGAATGAAGAAAGTGTACAAGGGCTATTTAGTGGTGATCACTCATTATACACCTCAGTCATAAATGCCTCTCAGTTTGCAAAATTCTTCAGGCACTGTCATTTGAATTAAATTTCCAATAAAATAACTCATAGCACCTTGGCTTTTTGGGAGGTGATGCATTAGGGTCCAAAGTTTACTGATTTGGTTGATGTTATGCCCGAGATGAAAGTGTAAAATGGGCCACTCTCTTTGTAACTATTTTTGAATGGATGAGAACTCTGAGGTCATTTTATTGATCAGGTGAGGGTGCTCTTCTTAACTAATACAAACTTTGGTGGGTGGAATCAGAGTAGCAAATCAATCGTTCTAAAGTTGACAAAATGGTATTTAGTTTTTGATAATCTCTGCAGCAAAGAAATTATCCTTTCCTTTCACTATAGTTCCTGTATCTTTGCTTTACTTTCTATAGAATCAATTATGTACGTTACTCACTTCAATCAACCTGCAAATGATTCATTGAATGACGATTCCTTTTTAGAGATCATAGAATATTTATCTCACCTTTTTAAACCACAAGTCTGACATTTTGTTGTTTCTCGGAGCATGGGCACTATCAGTGAGGCAGCATTTGTTGGCTATTTTTAGTTTACCGAGAATAATATAATTCAATTACAAATTACGGGAATTAAATCATGTCTTGGTTAGACTAGGTAAGGGTGACAGTTGATAACATAATTCTGGTTCTTAGATCAGGGAGAGAACTGCATTGTTAGATAGGCAAAACCTCCAGGATTATTGTGACCTGATATGTCCCATACAATTTATCCCTGCATCAGGACATTACTGTGGAGCAACTAGGTGATAAGAGATACACAAGAGTAACGAGAAGAGACTCTCTATGGTCATTTCCTGATGCTCACCCACAAATTATTAGATTTCTTTTTTCCATCAAATTATGGAAACACTGGGTGAGCCAGACACTATCTGGGCAGCAAACAATCAAGTCAAAGCAAAATGGACAAAGGCAACACATCGACTTTTAAAAAAAAGTATTTTTATTGAAGAGTTTCATTTATAATTAACAACCAAAATACACAATAGCAACATGGTAAAAACGGATATTTACAAAGTGCTGAATTAGAAGAGAAATAAAAACCAAATTCAACAAATTGCAGGCCAACGTCACAGTAATACAGCTTGTAGGCACCCATGCCATGGGTATAGCGCAAATAATTTGTTTTTTTCTCTCTCCCCCCACTCCTCGCTTTTTCCTCCCCCTTCCCCCTCCCCTTTCTCCTCCACCCATACTCCTAGTTTGCCTCCCCCACCCCGCTCTCCCATAGCTGCAGTTCCCAAAAAAGACTCTGTAGATGATGGTGAACTGCTTCAACTTGGAGTGGAGCACTTCATCCAAACCCAGTGTTGGCAAATTGGATTTTCTTGAGCCTCAGGAATTCCGCCAGGTCGGCCAGCCACTCTGAGGCTTTGGGTGGCAGTGCCGATCTCCATCCAAGCAGGAGTTATCGCCAGGCTATCAGGAAGGTGAAGGCCAGGGCGTCGGTCCCCCTCCCCTTGAAGACATTTGGCTGTTCTGACACCCTGAAAATCGCCACTTATGGACATGGCTCCACGCTAACCCCCACAACCTCGGACATGTCTCAAAGAAGGTGGTCCAGAATCCGATCAGATTTGGGCAGGACCAGAGCATGTGGGAGTGGTTGGCCGGGCACTCTGACACTGCTCACATCTGTCTTCCACATCTGGGAAGAACCCGCTCATGCATGTCCTGGTCTGCTGTGCCCTGTGTACCACCTTAAGCTGTGTCAGGCTCAGCCTCGTCACGAGGAGGTGAGCCTTTGTAGTATCTCAGCCCAGAGTCCTCCCCCTGTCCGATGCTCAGTTCTTCCTCCCACCTCTCTCTCGTTTCCTCTAGTGGGACCCTGACTGAATCCCACAGTCATCCGTATATGTCTGCGTACTTACCTCCCTAATTCATCCTGTGCTAACAGTCTGCCCAGCAGGGTATGTCCAGGTAGCTGGGGAGTGATGGGGCCTCCTTGTGAAGGAAGTCCCATATTTGAAGATACTGGAGCTTCTTCCCTTTTGGAAGCTGGAGCATCTCCATTAATTCCACCAAGGTTGCCACTCTGCCGACCATGTATAAGTCTCTGGCCCTCAACACTCCTTCTTCCCTTCTCTGGGTTTTATACGTGGTGTCTATTTTGACCGGGATGAGTCTGTGGTTTTTGCAGATATGGGCAGCGACGGACATATCTTTAAGTTTACAGGGGTGTCTGAGCTGGTTCCAGGTTCTTAGTTGGCTACCACCACCGGGCCAGTCAAGTACTTGGTCAGGGGGAATGGGAGTGGGGCGGTGGCCGGTGCCCACAGGAATGTCCCAATGCAGGAGGTCTCTGCCATCTGTATCCATCCTGACCCAGCTCCCTCAGCCAACCCCGCACTCTTTCCACATTCGCTGCCCAGTGATAGAACAGGAGGTTTGTCAGTGCAAAGCCCCCCCCCACCCCCCAACATCGCCCTCTCAGTAGGACTGTTTTGCGGACACTGGGGTTCGTTCCCACCCACATGAAGGCCGAGATTAGTTTGTCCACCTTAGTGAAGAAGGATTTGGGAATGAAGATCGGGAGTGATCTAAATATGAAGAGGAAGCTTGGCAAGATGTTAAATTTTATTGTCTGCACTCTCTCCGCCAGGAAAGGGGGGGGGGGGGGATGAGTCCCACCTCCACAGGTCCCCTTTTACCTCCTCCACCAGGCTAGACAGATTTTCATTTGTGGAGTTGGGTCCAGTTGTGGGCTATCTAGATTACCCGGTATCGGTACTTTGTTTGGGACAGTTTGAACAGCAGCATTCCCAGCTCTGCTTCTTTCCCTCGGGGTTCATCGGGAGTCTTTTGTTCTTGCTCAGGTTAGGTTTGTATCCCGAGAAGGCTCCAATCTCCCTCAGGAGTACCATTATCTTAGCCATGGCTAGTGGATTTGAGACATATGGGAGCAGATCATCCACATAGAGAGAGACTCTGTGCTCCCTGTCTCCTCTCTGAATGCCTCCCCACCGCGCCCCCCCCCCCCCCCCCCCCCACCCCCTGCTTATCTGAACGTGATGGCCAGTGACTCACTTGCCAGAGCAAAAAGCAGCGGTACAGCAGGGATCCCTGCCTCGGGCCCCTGCGCAGCAGGAAATAGCTGAGCTGATGGCGTTAGTACGTACGTTCGCAATGGGAGCGCTGGACAGCAGTTTTATTCACGAGGTGGATATAAGCCCAAACCCAAACCTTTCTAGTACCGCAATGCGGTACTTCCACTCCACCCGGCCAAAGGTCTTCTCTGCATCCAGGGAGATGATCACTTCTGGTGTCTCCTCCCTGGATGGGGACATGACCACGTTTAGCAGGTGTCTGTTGTTCACCATCAGCTGTCTGCCCATTACAAACCCGATTTGATCTTCCCCGATCACTTCTGGCATGCAACTCTCCAGTTGTTTCGCCAGAACTTTCGTCAGAATTTAGCATCAGTGTTCAAGAGTGAGATGGGTTTGTATGACCCACACTCCACAAGGCCTTTGTGGGGGGCAATTAATCAGGTGTAAGGGGGGCAGATGGGAACTTCGCCCCCTCCAGCCTCCACCCCGATCATGTCTGTAGTTGGAAGGCTTATGGATAGCCTTCCCACCCCATCACCAAATTGACTCCATAAGTAATTAATGCCTGCATTAGGGCCTCATTCCACTGCCATTGGTATTAAAGCTGTGGTGAGTGGAAGGATCAATATGGAGGGAGTACGACAAGCAAACCCATGTGGGGTTGTTCAAAGACACCAGGTGCCTAATGGATGGACTTGGCAACGGCAAAGGGGGGGACCCACTGAAAGCCAATCATGCCATTGTTACCGACCCTCCTTGCCCCATCCCCTTGCTTCTTAACCCCCTTTCCTAACATCACTCAGCTGTGGCCTGGGATCTTGTGATGATCCTAGGCCTCAGTGGGTGTTGTAGTGGCAGCAACCACCAAATCCCGGTGGTGCTGTCATTCAATAGAGCTGCTGGCTTCTGATTAACCAGTAGCTATCAGCAAGCGGGACATATGGCCCTGTCATCCTTGATTCTGGCTTAGGCCTGTTGCTGGCCTGTCAAGTGTCTAAATGAAACAAGTTGTGGCGGTCCTTCCCAGAAAGAGGTGGCATGGATCTCTTACTGGCTTACCAGACAGCGGCCGCGAACCTGTACCTCCAAAAGATTCAACCCAGGGTGTCATTTTGACTTTGGGTGATAATGTGAACATACAATGTCAATTCAGCCACAGTTCTCCCAATTTTCATTTTGATTGATTCAACATTGCCCATTTTACACTCCTATTTAAAGTTAAAATGACCCTCCATAGCTTCTCGGTTGCTAATCCACCCATTTAAAAAAAATAAATTTAGAATAGCCAATTATTTTTCTTTTCCAATTAAGGGCCGATTTAGCGTGGCTAACCCACCTAACCAGTACATCTTTGGGCTGTGGTGGTGAAACCCACGCAGACATGGCGAGAATGTGCAAACTCCACATGGACAGTGAGCCAGGGCTGGGATTCGAGCCCAGGCCCTCAGCGCCGCAGACCTAGTGCTAACTGCTGCGCCACGTGCCGCCCTTGCTAACCCATCCATAACCATTAGGCCCTGTATTTTAACAAAAAATGGCCGAACCAAAAGAATGAGTGTTCCTTTTCTACATTCTACTTTGTTTCTGTAAATAGCGAACATAGCCTCAACTATTCTGCTTGTGTCCTGGCGCAAGATGAATTTTATACATTCTGGGCTCCATTGAGTTCACAAAGGGTACAATCTTAATAGCACTGTTAGACCTTGTGCAGCAATACAGCTTCTGCGCAAACATACTGTTGAGGTGTTGCTGATACATGCAAGGACCAAAAGAACAAAGGCCAATTATATTAAATTTGACTGACTGAATTTGGCAGATGGAACAATGAAACATTTTTTAATAAGTCAGTAATCAAGAGAGTTTGAAGTGTTGAGTTCTCAGATGTAGATTATGTAATGCAATGTGGGCCCAAACTACTACCACATTTGATACCACTCCCCTAGACCCCCCTTAAGCTTTTTCTCACTATTGTAGCTAATATTCAGCTAAACAGAAATCACTTCTGATCATCTCATAACAAACTATTGCACACTGACATCAAGCAAAACGCGCTCTAAGGTAATCCGTGGGCTTCTTCCACCTCAGCATTTCCACTATTGGCTTGCAAAATTAATTGTTAAAAATGAAGTACTTGGGACTAATCTTGGAGTAAAACACTTCTCATTCCTAGCACTAGCCTTCAAATGAATGTTCTCCTTTAATTCTCAAAGCCACCAAGCTGACATTAACCAGAGCAAGATATGTCATTCAGCTCAATTCCGTTATCTCCACTTCTAAAGGAAAAATACGTTCCAGTATAGTTCTCGCTATATCCTCTCCAGCATTTCCCCCCCAAGAAACACAGCACACCTCTTATTTCACAACCTGGGCAAATATTTCTTTGAAAGTTTCTGGTTCAGTCTAGACAATAACTATGGCCTGGCACATCAAAAACAACTTATATTGTTTATGACCTGAAGACTGCTATTAGTGAATTCCAGAATTAAAAGTCCACCTCACCAGTTCTCCTGCCAATACTGCTGGTGCTATTGCTTCTCAGAAAACTGCTACTGTGTTTTGGAAACATACCTCTTCATTCACCTGAGGAAGGAGCAGTGCTCCGTGTGGTGATAACCACTGTAGATATGCATACTTGCAGTAGGGGAATGTATGGCTGTACCTGTAATACAGGTTCCTCCGGTAAGCCCCTGCCGGCTAGCTCCGCCCACAGGGAGCTTGTGTATAAATATGCGTGTGAGTCACTCAGACTCTAGTCTTCAGTTGCAGCCGGAGGAATAGCATCACACAGCAATAAAGCCTCGATTGTACTTGTCTCTCGTCTTTGAGTGCAATTGTTAGCGCCACAATTTATTGCTGTGTGATTTTCCGTACACCATGGACATCAGAATCAAGCCTGATCGTCTGCAGCTGGATCCGCAGTCGCCTCACGCCAGAAAATACTTTGTTCACTGGCTTGCAGTCTTCGAGGCCTACATCTCTTCAGCGGACCCTCCCCCGACGGAGGCTCAGAAAAAGCAACTCCTGTACTCGAGACTTAGCTCCAGTGCCTTTCTGCTAATTAGAGATGCGACTGACAACGCCAGAGCTATGGAACTGCTCAAGGAGAACTATGCACAATCGACGAACACCCTGTTTGCGAGACATCAACTCTCTACTCGCGTCCAGCAGCCGGGTGAGTCAATTGAGGACTTCTGGAGGGCCCTTATACCTCTGGTACGAGACTGCGACTGCCGGGCCTTCACAGCCACGGAACACTCTGACTTACTCATGCGCGATGCCATTGTCACAGGCATTGCATCGGATCCCATCCGGCAACGACTGCTGGAAGGGGCCGCCCTCGACCTCGCGGCCACAAAGACTCTGGCACTTTCAATGATGGCCGCCTCCCATAGTGCGCGAACCTACTCCGCTTGCCGCTCGGCCCACCCGTCCTACCCCTCGTGGACCCCGCAAACGGCCCCCCCAGCAGCCGCCCTCGCGCACTACACCTGCGCTGCTCACCGCACCGCACTCCCTGGGGGTCCCCGCTGTTACTTCTGTGGTCAGCAGAAGCACCCCCGCCAACACTGCCCGGCCCACATCGCGACCTGCAAAGCTTGTGGCAAGAAAGGCCACTTTGCAGCGGTGTGTCAGTCCCGGACGTTTGCCGCTATCGCGCCCCCGTTCCCCTTGCCTCAGCCGATTGCACAATGGGCCCTGCCGTCCGCTTCCCCCGACCCCACGTGCGATCAGTGGGCGCCGCCATCTTTCGCCGCCCCCGCCACGTACGCTCCATGGGTGCCGCCATCTTCATCCCCCACCGCCATGTGTGTTCCATGGGTGCCGCCATTTTGTCCCGACACCACAACGTGCGCTCCATGGGCGCTGCCATTTTGTCCACCGCCATCTTCTCCCACACAGGTACTCCAGACGCCGCCATTTTGTCCTCCCGGGACGGGGCCACGGGACACGGGACGCTACCGCTCCTCGTCGGACTCATCTGACTCGACTGCTGATCGCCCGCTACTCGCCTCCGTTACGCTCGACCAGTCATGTCCTCGCAACCTGGCACCCTCTTCCACATCGGTGCTGGTCAACGGCCACGTGACCTCCTGCCTCATCGACTCCGGGAACACCGAGAGCTTTGTCCACCCAGACACGGTAAGGCGCTATTCCCTTGCGGTCCGTCCCGCCAACCGGCAGATCTCTCTCACCTCCGGTTCCCACTCTGTCCCGATCCGGGATTTCTGCCTGGTTAAACTTACTGTACAGGGCGTGGAATTCGACCGTTTCTGTCTGTAAATTCCCCCCAACCTCTGCGCGCCACTCTTACTAGGCATTGGATTTCCAGTGCAATCTCCAGAGCCTCACCCTCAAATTCGGTGGACCCCTACCTCCCCTCACCGTTTGCGGCCTCACGACCCTCAAGGTTGAGCCTCCCTCACTCTTTGCCAATCTGATCGCAGATTGCAAGCCCGTCGCCACCAGGAGCAGACGGTACAGCACCCAGGACATGGCCTTCATCAGGTCCGAAGTCCAGCGGCTGCTTCGGGAGGGTATCATCGAGGCCAGCAACAGCCCTTGGAGAGCCCAGGTGGTAGTGGTTAAGACCGGGGAGAAGCACAGGATGGTCGTGGACTACAGCCAGACCATCAACCGGTACACGCAGCTCGACGCGTACCCCCTCCCCCGCATTTCTGATATGATCAATCAGATTGCACAGTACCGGGTCTTCTCTACTATTGACCTGAAATCCGCCTACCACCAGCTCCCCATCCGTAAATCGGACCATCCCTACACTGCCTTCGAGGCAGACGGTCGTCTGTACCAATTTTGTAGGGTCCGCTTCGGCGTCACGAATGGAGTTTCGGTATTTCAACGAGAAATGGACTGAATGGTTGACCGGTAGGGACTGCAGGCCACCTTCCCGTACCTTGACAATGTCACCATCTGCGGCCATGACCAGCAGGACCATGATGCCAACCTTTCTAAATTCCTCCACACTGCATCTCTCCTTAATCTCACGTACAACAAGGAGAAGTGCGTGTTCCGCACAGACCGATTAGCCATCCTCGGCTACGTAGTCCAAAATGGACTACTGGGGCCCGACCCCGACCGCATGCGCCCCCTCATGGAGCTCCCCCTCCCCCACTGCCCCAAGGCCCTCAAACGCTGCCTTGGGTTCTTTTCTTATTACGCCCAGTGGGTCCCACAATACGCAGACAAGGCCCGCCCAGTTATCCAGTCCACACATTTTCCCCTCTCGGCCGAGGCACAATAGGCCTTCGCCCGCATTCGATCTGACATAGCCAAGGCCGGATGCACGCAGTAGATGAGACACTGCCTTTCCAAGTAGAAAGCGATGCTTCAGATGTCGCACTTGCCGCCACGCTGAATCAGGCAGGCAGACCCGTGGCATTCTTTTCACGCACCCTCCACGCCTCTGAAATTCGACATTCCTCTGTTGAAACGGAGGCCCAGGCAATCGTTGAAGTGGTGCGTCACAGGGGCTGTTTAGCACAGGGCTAAATTGCTGGCTTTGAAAGCAGACCAAGCAGGCCAGCAGCACGGTTTGATTCCCGTAACAGCCTCCCCGAACAGGCGCCGGAATGTGGCGACTAGGGGCTTTTCACAGTCACTTCATTTGAAGCCTACTCGTGACAATAAGCGATTTTCATTTCATTTTTCATTTCACTGGAGGCATTACCTGGCCGGCAGGAGATTCACTCTCCTCATTGACCAACGGTCGGTAGCCTTCATGTTCAACAACACGCAGCGGGGCAAGATCAAGAATGACAAAATCTTGCGGTGGAGAATCGAGGTCTCCACCTTTAACTACGAGATCCTGTATCGCCCCAGCAAGCTCAACGAGCCCCCAGACGCCCTCTCCCGAGGTACATGTGCCAGCGCACAAGTGAACCACCTCCGTGCCTTGCACGAGAGCCTTTGCCATCCGGGGGTCACACGCTTGTACCATCTAATTAAAGCCCGCAATCTGCCCTACTCCGTCGAGGAAGTAGGAACAGTCACCAGAGACTGCCAGGTCTGTGCCGAGTGCAAGCCGCACTTCTACCGGCCAGATCGCGCGCGCCTGGTGAAAGCGTCCCGCCCCTTTGAACGCCTCAGCGTGGACTTCAAAGGGCCCCTCCCCTCCACCGACCGCAACACCTACATCCTTAGTGTGGTCGATGAATTTTCTAGGTTCCCCTTTGCCATCCCATGCCCAGATATGACGTCAGCCACCGTCATCAAGGCCCTGGATTCCATTTTCGTCTGGTTTGGTTTCCCCGACTACATCCACAGTGACAGGGGATCCTCGTTCATGAGTGATGAGCTGCGTCATTTCCTGCTCAGCAGGGGTATCGCCTCCAGCAGGATGACCAGCTACAACCCCCGGGGAAACGGGCAGCTAGAGAGGGAGAACGGGACGGTATGGAGGGCCGTCCAGCTGGCCCTACGGTCCAGGAACCTCCCAGCCGCTCGCTGGCTGCAGGTCCTCCCTGACGCGCTCCATTCCATTCGGTCGCTACTGTGCACCGCAACTAACAGTACACCCCATGAACGTGTTTTTGCCTTCCCTAGGAAGTCTACATCCAGGGTGTCGCTCCCGACTTGGCTCACGACTCCGGGCCCAGTCCTTCTCCGTAGGCATGTCCGGCACCACAAGGCGGAACCCCTGGTGGACAAAGTACGCCTTCTCCACGCCAACCCTCAGTATGCCTACGTGGAGTTACCCGACTGCCGCAACGACACAGTGGGGCCTCACGGTAGCATGGTGGTTAGCATCAATGCTTCACAGCGCCAGGGTCCCAGGTTCGATTCCCGGCTGGGTCACTGTCTGTGTGGAGTCTGCACGTCCTCCCTGTGTGTGCGTGGGTTTCCTCCGGGTGCTCCGGTTTCCTCCCACAGTCCAAAGATGTGCGGGTTAGGTGGATTGGCCATGCTAAATTGCCCGTAGTGTAAGGTTAATGGGGGGGTTGTTGGGTTACGGGTATACAGGTTACATGGGTTTAAGTAGGGTGATCATTGCTCGGCACAACATCGAGGGCCGAAGGGCCTGTTCTGTGCTGTACTGTTCTATGTTCTATGTTCTATGTTCTATGTTCTCGCTCCAGGACCTGGCTCCCTCAGGTGCCGATCCCATGCCCACGCCCCTTTTCCCCCCCGCGCCATCCTCCTTTTCCCTGGCGCCCCCCTATTTGTCCCCACCAGGTCCATCCCTCGTCCCCCTGCCCACGCAAGATTTTGGCTCGCTCTCGGAGTCATCCCGCCTGTAGCCAGCACCAACACCGCCAGCACCTGCACCGACGTCGCCACCACAGCTACGCCGATCACAGCGGAACATTCGACCACCGGTTCGGCTCAACCTGTAACCTGCTGACCGGATGGACTCTTGGTTTTCTTTGTTTGGACCCTTTTGTAAATATATCGTCCTTTGTATCATAGTTACATGTCACCCCCGCCGGACTCATTTTTTACAGGGGGTGAATGTGGTGATAACCACTGTAGATATGCATACTTGCAGTAGGGGGATGTATGGCTGTACCTGTAATACAGGTTCCTCCGGTAAGCCCCTGCCGGCTAGCTCCGCCCACAGGGAGCTTGTGTATAAATATGCGTGTGAGTCACTCAGACCCTAGTCTTCAGTTGCAGCCGGAGGAATAGCATCACACAGCAATAAAGCCTCGATTGAACTTGTCTCTCGTCTTTGACTGCAATTGTTAGCGCCACACTCCGAAAGCTAGTGTTTGAAACAAACCTGTTGGACTTTAACATGGTGTTGTATGACTTCTTACTGTGTTTTGGAAGACTGGTCTTATCACTTCCTACTGCTTTGTTGTGTTGAAAACACCACGTTGAATGTCTCCCATGAGTCTTCTACACCTAGGTTTCCCACTGTTTTTATTGTACCCATTTAAGGCCAATTCCCGCACCCTTCTTATTAAAACCATATGCTATTGAACAGCAACTATCATACCTCAGTGCAAAATGACTCTACCAAATTGGGTATTAGGAAGAACTTTAGAACATAGAACAGTACAGCACGATGTTCGTGCCGACCCATAATGTTGTGCCGACCATTTATCCTAATCTATGATCAACCGAACTTACACCCCTTCAATTTACTGCTGTCCATGTGCCTGTCCAAGAGTCGCTTAAATGTCCCTATTGACTCTGATTCCACCGCTGGCAGTGCATTCCATGCAGCCACCTCTCTCAAAGGAAGAACTGTGTATCCTTTCCTTTCCAAGCATGTGGAAAATTACTCCGCTTTTTAAATTCATTCATGTGATAGAACAGCATGGTGGCAAGTGGTTAGCACTGTTGCCTCACAGAGCCAGGGAACCGGGTGACTCTCTGTGTGGAGTTTGCATGTTCTCCCCATGTCTTTGTGGGTTTCCTCCCACAGTCCAAAGATGTGCAGGTGAGGTGGATTGGCCGTGCTAAATTGCTCCTTAGTGTCCAAAGATGTGCAGTTTAGGTGGATTGGCCATGCTAAATTGTCCCTTAGTGTTGAGGCATGTGCAGGTTAGGCTGAGGGGTTATTGAGATAGGGCGGGGAAATGGGCTTGGGTGGAGTGCTCTTTCAGAGGCTTGGTACACACTTGATGGGCCGAATGGCCTGTTTCTGTGCTGTAGGGATTCTATGATTAGGTGTAGCCACCATAAGATTGCTGGACATTCGAAAGTTATGTTTTCCCTTACTGAATAATTGAAATTATGTTTTACATTTTGTGACTTCAGATATCAGCTGCCTTCAAGCTGGACCAGTTCTAAGTGTGTTGGTGCAACATGCAAAACGTAAAGTGTCTGTGGATATTAATTTCTGTACATATTTTCTCCAGTGCTAAGAAATGTGCAGTTGCAGTGAAAATTTGCAGAGATTCTGCCTCACAAAAGCAAGTATTTGCTCGATACAAACAATCCCTTTGTTGCACAGAACTTGAATTTTGCTGAAACAAAGGACGTGTTGTCAAAGCTTTGCAAGTCTCATTCATCAGGACAAAATTAAGAATCGCAAATTTCAACTACAGGAGAACAGGATGCAGGCCGACTCTCATTGGCCTCTTATTTAGAGACTAGCAGGTATCTATAGGCACTCTGAGCTTCTGGGTAATTCAAAAAAAGGGGCAAAGCTTGAACATATTTCTCCTGATGAAAAGATTTGGCAACACGTCTTTCTTTTCAGCAATATTTGCTGTATCTTTTTGCTTTCTTCATGTGTCCTTTCCCTTCCACACATGTGGGAAACCACTCCCCTTTTTTAATTCATTCATGTGATGTGGGTGTCGCTGGTTCGGCCAGCAGTTATTGCCCATCTCCTATTTGCCCTTCAGAAGGTGGTGGTGAGCTGCCTACTTAGGCCAGTCGGCCCATCGAGCCTGCTCCATTGTAGACCCTGAGGTGTAGGTACACCCACAGTGCTGTTAGGGAGAGAGTTCCAGGATTTTAATCCATCCAAGTCAGGGTGTGAGTGGCTTCGAAGGTAGCTTCCAGATGTTGATGTTCCCAGGCATCTGCTGCTCTTGTCCTTCTAGATGGTAGTGGTTGTGGGTTTGGAAGGTGCTGTCTAAGGAATCTTGGTGAGTTACTGCAGTGCATCTTATAGATGGTACACATGGCTGCCAATGTTCGTCGGTGGTGGCGGGATTGAATGTTTGAAGAATGGGTAGCAATGAAACAGGCTGCTTTGTCCTGGATGGTGTCGAGCTGCTTGATTGTTGTTGGAGCTGCACTCATCCAGGCAAGTGTATAGTATTCCATTACACTCCTGACTTGTGCCTTGTAGATGATGGTCAGGCTTTTGGTGGGGGGGGGGGGTGTCAGGAGGTAAAATGTCTTAACTTTCCTCTTATACCCGTGACACCATGGTGCAACCCCAAAATCTACAATGGAGTAGAAGGCAGGCAGAGATGCTCTATTGCATGCAATGACCTTGGTAGCGGCTTTCTGGGGGGTTGAGGCCACAAGCATTCCAGCTCTCTGAGTGTTTTCTGCATGGGTGCAGGGTACCTTCCTAAGTCCTCCATACTGCAGGTACTGGAGTCACTGGCCAAGGGGATCAGGAGCAGTCATTCTCTCTCTGTGTGTGCCATGAGAAGATGCCCAGGGTAGTTAGCTGGTTCTCCTCCGCCTTCTCACTACACAATGGCATCTCCCTCAGTCACCAAGGAGATGGAGTACAGGAGGTAGGTCCTGGTGCCTCGTTCCCCTCATGCCTAGTCACTGCTGTACTGAGCACCTGGCCAGTATGGAATGCTGGAATGCAAGTCTGAGTGCATATGGATCATTTCATAGACCTGGCTCTCCAGGGTCATTGCCAACCTCTCCATGGAGGAAGACGTGCACTCACATGCCAGAGCCAATGTGGAACTTAGAGTATGGATGGGCCACTCCATTGTATGCACACGGTTTTACATAGTCACTCCATAGTATCACCACGCAAACCCTTGGAAACCCAGTTGAGTGCAACTGAACTGGTGGAGGATGAGGCCGAGGCAGATGACAGCACATGCTCTGGGTATCATCCTCAGAGCTGGAGTCATTGCTTTCTGAAATAGACGTGAAACCTTTATGCAGCATGGCAATCACTTGCAGTGGAGAACAAAAAGAAAGGCATTAAAGAGGAGCATAATCTATCAGGAAACCACCATTTCACATCTGTGTGCTCATTTCTCATCATCGGGTTGGAAGCATTCTCACTCTGCTACTTGGCTAATTCAGCCTTCCCATCGGCAATGGATTGGCCACCCTGCTGCCCCACAATCTCCAAGGGCTCCTCCCTACATAGTGAAAAAACCTTGAACTCTGGAATACCCCCTCCGATCTTGGACATCTCGTTGGTAAAGATTTACACATTATCCTGCATGACAAATTGGAGACTTAGTGGCATGTCAGAGACATTTACCTTTCTTGTCCCCATGCATCTCCATGCCATGTAGCGACCCCGCATTCTATTTGCCCAATTGCCTTATCTGGCAGAGATGCCACAGGGTCTTGCCCCTGGTGCCATGCCATGCTGATGACGAGCACAATTCTGCAGCCTGGCCTCTCTCCTTACTTATTAAGTTCTATTATTGATGCTTTTATTTTTTTTTTAAATCTTTTTATTGGCATTTTCAACTTTGTGTACATTGATGTACGTGTTTCTTTATTGTACAGTGTAATGCAAAAAGGCTTTTGTCTTACTTTACTTTATTGACAGATTGCTGCCTTCTAGTTTGGCGTGATCTCACCCTCCCCCCGTGCACCCAGACCCCTTTCCCTAACCCCTCCCCGTCGCCCTGAGCCCACCCCACTTCCTATCCTCCCTGGTCGATGCGGGGGGCATTCCCACTTTTTCTTGCTCACCCCCCCCCTTCGCTTCTCCCTTTGTCGGCTTCAGCCATGTTTTTTGGGGGGGATGAGTGGGAGGGACGCGTCCCCCTCCCTCCGTATTGGCCCTCTTTGCCCATGCCAGACTTTCTGCCCCTTTCCCCCTCCCCCCGGGGTTGTCTGTCTTTTCCGTTGCTCCCTGTCTTTTGTTTTTTTTATCCCTTCTCTAATCCTTCCAGTTCTCCCTCTACTGGCTGTTGTTGGTCTCGTACAGGTTTTGGAACAGAGTAACAAATTTTCCCCATGCAGTAAGGAAGCCTTCCTCTGACCCTCGGATGGGGTATTTTAACTTCTCCAAGTGGAGAAATTCCGAGAGGTCAGCGAGCCAGTCTGCAGCTGTGGGTGGTGCTGCTGGTTGCCAGCCGATCAGGATTCTCCGGCATGCGATTCGGGAAGCGAAAGCTAGGGTATCGGTCCTCTACCCCATCTGTAGCTCTGGCTGCTCTGATACCATGAAGATTGCCATATTTGGGCATGGCTTCACTCTCACCCCCACAACCTTGGACATTGCCTCGGAGAAGGTTGTCCAGAACCCGGCAAGTTTGGGGCATGCCCAGAACATGTGGGTGTGGTTGGCTGGGCCCCTCTGGCACCTTTCACATTTATCCTCCACCTCTGGGAAGAACCTGCTCATTCGGATTCTGGTCAGATGCGCTCTCTGCACCACTTTGAACTGCATGAGGCTGAGCCTTGCGCAGGAGGAGGTGGAGATGGCCCTGATCAGTGCTTCGCTCCAGAGTCCCCACCCCACTTCTGTCCCCAGTTTGTCCTCCCATTTCTGACTGGTCTCGTCCAGTGCTGTCCGTGTATTTTCCTAGAGTCCCCCTCCTTATTGTCCTTGGTCATCAGGTCCTCTAATAGTGTAGTTTCTGGGACCCTGGGATATCCTACTGCCTCTTTGCGGAGGAAATATTTTATTTGTAAGTGTCTCATTTCCTGTCCTGTCGACAATTCCGATTCCTCCATCAGTTCGTTCAGCGGTGCTAGTCTGTGCCCTACATTAAAGTCCCTGACTGTCAGCATTCCCCCATCCTGTCTCCCTTTTTTAAACATTGCATCTAGCATGGCTGGTAGGTCGCAGATGGGGGCCATGGGGGACACCCCGGTCAGCCCGGAATGTTGTCTTAGCTGGCCCCAGGTTTTCAGTGTGACCATTACCACTGGGCTTGATATGTGTTTAGGTGAGGGGGATGGGAGTGCTGCTGTGGCCAGGGTCCGGAGGGTTGTTCCCTTGCAGGAGGCCTCCTCTATCTGTACCCACTCTGAGTTGGGCTTGTGCTTCCATCCCCTCACCGTTTCCGCTGTGCTGCCCAGTGGTAATATTGCAAGTTTGGCAGTGCCAGGCCTCCCTTAATTTTCCTCCTTTGCACTGTTGATTTGGGGACTCTTGGATTCTTGCCCCCCTTCCCACACACACACACACACAAACGGCATAATTAAGCTATCTAGGTTCTGGAAGAAGGCCTTGGGGTTGTAATTCGGTATGGACCTAAACAGGAAGAGGAACCTTGGCAGCACGTTCATTTTGATCATCTGCACTCTCCCCGCCAGGGAGAGTGTGAGAGTGGGAGTGCATCCCACCTCTGTAGGTCCTTTTCGACTTCCTCCACCAGGCTGGTCAGGTTCCATCAGTTTCCTGTCTCTGGCTATTTGGATCCCCAGATATCGTAATCTGTCTTGGGCTATTTTGAGCAGGAGTCCTTCCAGCTCTGTCCCTCCCCCGTTTGGGTTCACTGGGAATGCCTCACTTTTGCCCAGGTTGAGTTTGTAACCTGAGAAGGTTCTGAATTCTTTTCGGATCCACATGAATGCTTTCAGTCCTTCCTGTGGCTTTGAGACATACAGGAGTAGAGCATCAGCATAGAGTGAAACTCTGTGCTCTCTGTCTGCTCTTTGGATGCCCTTCCAGTTTTCCGTACCCGTAGGGCTATCGCCAGGGATTCATACAAACAGGAGCGAGGACAGTGGGCATCCTTGCCTTGTGCCTCTTTGTAGCTGGAAGTATTCAGAGCTGGTGGTGTTAGTTCGAATGCTCGCCTTGGAAGCGTTGTACAGGAGTCTCATCCAGGCGGTGAATTCTGCTCCTAGCTCAAACCGTTCCAGAACCACAAGGAGGTACTTCCATTCGACTCTGTCGCAAGCCTTTTCTGCATCCAGGGAGATGATCACCTCTGGCTTGATGCCTTCATGAGAGGTGCTTTGATGCAACGCCACACTATTAACCTGACAGAGCGAAGGAAGTAATTGACTCTTTTGAGGCACTGAATCCATGTTCATTGCTAGACCCAAGGCTCTTCAACCCTTCTGTGGGAGGCATCACTGAGCCATGTTCATTGTTTGGAACCCCACATGGTGCTGATGTGAGGGAGAATGATGGAGAGTAACTTTGTTATAGAGGAGGAGGTGAGGGGATGGAAGAGTGCTTCACTGACATAAGCTGCAAAGGTGGGTATAGGATGTGGTTCCAGAAATAATGGTTTTGTGCCCTGCAGATGGAATACCTTGTTCCAGCTTCCTCTTATTTCTTGCTGCCCGGAGAGTCTGGATGCTGGGAGCCATCCTTTTATAGGCCACCTCAAGCTACAGTTCAGTCTGGTAATGGTGGTGTGGACTCTCCTGTTAGTCCACATCACATGTTTGCATATGGTACCCATGGCTGCCACACACACTTATAGTTTGCATTGTCATTGCACGCATTATGACTCCTAAAGTGTGAGCAGAAGTGACGTTCACTTCCACTTCCACCATCAGGCAGCTTGCAATGTTTGCTAAATTCCACCTATAATTCATTTGATTTCATTTCTACGTGTGAAATTCCTGCAGCCCTTCAATCTGCAGCAATTAGCTGATATGCAAAACTCACAGTCTGTTTCTGACTAACTGCCAACGATCACTGTAATTTTAAAACTAATTTTGAATTGAAAAATTACATTGGCTTCTCAGCTTCTCATTAGTCGAAGGAACCAGTAAGCCATCTATCTAAACCTGAAGAATTCGGTTCTTGCACAAATTGGGAATAGATTATACATTGCAAATGCTTTTCACAACTGAAATTGGGCTGGTTCATCCCTAGTATTGAGCATTTGCATAATTTGTCCAGAACTTGCTCTCCCAACCCAAGGGGTAGTCTAATAGAGGGTCAAGAAGGTGGCTCACCACCATTTTGTCAAGGATAATTAGGGATGGACAATGCCCCACTCAATGAAGGAATAAATTAAAACATTAATGTAAATTATGCTGGGGTTCAGAAATGAAGTGAATCCCTGGACTGACTGGCACAAACACACATCCATATGAATTAGAAACTTTTGGTACTGTAACAGACCTCAACCTAGGTTGATGCTTTAATCTTTACTGCCACTGGCACATAGTGCACACATACCAGTGTGGTATGCACACTGATTATTAGTTGGATGTTCTCGAGTAGTAGAGTAATTTATGGCACAGAAGTGGCCACATTCGGCCCGCTGAGTTCATGCTAGCCCCCCCCCCCCCCCCCCCCCCCCACCCACCCACCTCCGGAGCAACCCAGTAAGACTCATCTCCCAGCTCAGTTCCAAATGACCTACCAGTTTCTGCATCCACCACCCTCTTTCCAGCAAGTTCCTGGCCATTCCTGTCACATTTATCATTTTCCAGTCCTCTGGTAAAACTAGGGAAGCTTGAAAAATTAAGGCTGGCTCTTTCACTATCCCCATCTTTTAGCAACATGAGATGCGGGCTGTAGTAGTGTGACTCTTTGAAGGGGCGATCCTTTGCAGGTGTTGTAACCTGCCTGGAATCTATGGGGATGGAGCACACGATCTGCACCAATTGAGTGCCAGGGCACGGACCTGGGTAGTGGGGAATCATCAGAGCAAGCCTGGGAGTCAAGAGAACGAGTCCTGCATTGGAGTTGTGTCGATCTTTTAAAAAGTTCTTCCTTTGTTAATAAATCACACTACAACATTGGCGACGAGAATAAATCAGAGCAGTCGAAAGGAAAAGCTACATACAAGCCAGATTCTGAGTCCGATGGATTGCACTAGTTCCCAAAAAACTCTTGGCGAATCCAACGAATAAGCTTGAGGAAGACCCAAAAGAGAAATCCAACATCTATAAGCTAAAGAAGGTAAAGTTAAGCAAGACACTCCCCATCAGAATTGCCCTTATTGTAATTGGCCTTCCATTAAACATGGAGGTTGATACAGTTGCTGCTGCCATGGTGGTAGGAGAGCAGACACATATGCATCCTCAGGAGGACTGCAACATTTGAATCTCAGAAGTACAATGGCCATTTTAGCCACCTATACTGGGGAGGCCTGAAGATAATGGGCACAACATCAACACCAGTATCATGTCAACACCAGCCTGTTCAACTGCCCTTAATTGCAGTAAATGGACAGCCTCATAGGGTGAGATTAGCTGTCAGGCTAAATTGGCGGGAGATATTCAGCATCATGACCAGGGTTTTCCAGGAACCTCTTTGTAAATACCAGGAAGTTTTTCAGAGAGTGCTGGGGTGCATAAAAGGGATGAAGGCCATAATCTACATAGAGCCTTATGCAACACCAAGAGTGTGACCGGTGCCCTATGCTCTGCACCAACAAGTTGAAGTGAAGTTGAAACGCCAATGGTGGGCAGCACCAATAGTCTCCGCGTTAAAGTCAAACCACATATTTACGGAATTTACGACTGTGAACAGTGCTGCTAAAGTAGATAGATATCCTATTCCTAGGAGAGAGGACATCTGCGTGAAATTGGTAGGAGGTTTCAAGTGCACTAAATTGGATCTAAGTCTTGCATACTAGCAAGTTGAGTTGGAGGAAGAATCAAGGAAATTTGTCACCATAAACACACACAAAGGCTTATGCCAATATATGAGGTTGCCCTTCAGTATTTCATCTGCCTGCGCTAAATTTCAGTGCACGATGGTGAGCCTTTTACAGGGGATCTCAACAGTTGTTGTGTGTCTGGCCGATGTCTTAGTAACAGAGGCAACGCCTGAAGAGAAAAGGGCCAATTTGGAAGAAGTCCTCAGGAAGTTGAAAGAAGCTAGTATATGCCTGAAGCGCGAAAAGTGCACATTTCAGGTTGACGAGGTCACATATCTATGTTTCAAAGTCAATGCAAAATCTTACATCCACTCGAGGACAAGATAAAGGGCAGCATGGTAGCATTGTGGATAGCAATGCTTCACAGCTCCAGGGTCCCAGGTTCGATTCCGGCTTGCGCCACTGTCTGTGCGGAGTCTGCACATCCTCCCCGTGTGTGCGTGGGTTTCCTCCGGGTGCTCCGGTTTCCTCCCACAGTCCAAAGATGTGCAGGTTAGGTGGATTGGCCATGATAAATTGCCCTTAGTGTCCAGAATTGCCTTTAGTGTTGGGTGGGGTTACTGGGTTATGGGGATAGGGTGGAGGTGTTAACCTTGGGTAGGGTGCTCTTTCCAGGAGCCGGTGCAGACTCGATGGGCCGAATGGCCTCCTTCTGCACTGTAAATTCTATATATAAAAGGAATGCCAGCACCAAGCAACATTGAAGCCCATTTTAGGGATGATCAACTACTATAGCCGTTTATTATCCAACTTGTCTCCAATTTTGGTGCCCCTTCACCAACTGCAGAAGATGATGGAAATGGTAAGATTCCCAGGATAATCTTTTGACCAAATGAAACAGGCCCTACAATTGTTGGCCTTATTTGTCCTCTTTAAACCCGACAAACCTATAAGTCATGTGCGATGTATCGCCTTACGGCATAGCGGCTGTTCTTTCACATACGATGGAAGGTGGCATGGAGAAATCTGTCACCTTTGCTTCCAGAACCTTGTCAAATGCCAAAAGGAAGTGTTCACAAATGGATAAAGAGAGTTTGGCAGTCATCTATGTCATCAAAAAATTCCACCAGTATGTTTATGGCTGCCACTTCACCGTCAATTCGGACCATCAACCATTACTTGGGCTTTTCCGTGACAATAAACTGGTTCCACCGATTGCAAGGGCCAGAGTACAAAGATGGGTATTGCTGGTGGCTGCGTTTCCTTACACTTTTCAACACAAGCCAGGTTTTCAGATCTCAAATGCTGATGCTTTAAGCCGGTTTCCACTTACACAGACGGTAGCTGAGCCTCCCATTCCTCAGGAGATTGTCCTGGCTCTGAATTGTCTTGTCACTCTGCCCATTTAGTCAGCCCAATTAAGATGTTGACTGACAGGGACTCAGTTTTATCAAAGGCAAAAGGGATGATTCCAACTGGCTGGCACTTTGATAACTCAGAGCAAGTCAGGCTCTATTTGCTGCATAGGGATGAAATTACCTGTGAAGACAAGGGGCGCAATTCTCCGCTCCCCACGCCGGGTGGAAGAATTGCGGGAGGGCCGGGCGAATCACGGCACGCCGCCCTGGCACCCCCCACGATTCTCCCACCACCCCCAAAATGGCGTGTTGCGGAATCGCAGGTCGCCGTGAAAACGGCAACCAGTGATGTTCCGGCCCGGATGGGCCGAGTGGCCTGACGTTCCAGACCTGTTCATGCCGGCGGCAAGCACACCTGGTCGCTGCCGGCGTGAACTTAGCGCGAAAGGTAAGTTTGGGGCCTGTGGGGGGGCGGAGAGGGGATCGAGCACCACGGCCGTGCTCGGGAGGGGACTGGCCCGCAATCGGTGCCCACCGATCGTCGGGCCGGCGTCTCCAAGAGATGCACTCTTTCCCCTCCGCCACCCCGCAAGATCAAGCCGCCACGTCTTGCAGGGCAGCGGAGGGGAAGGCATGCGGGGCTGACGTCACTTAGGCGCTGCTGTCGCGTCATTCTCGGCGCGCCGCTTTGACACAAGCGTCAAGGCCTGGCGGCCGAGTTCCTCACAATGCCGTTCCTAGCCCACTGAGGGGGGGGGGGGGTGAATAGGGTGCGAGGAGCGGCCTCCGACGCCGTTGTGAAACTCGGCCAAGTTCACGATGACCTTCCCGATGCCGCGCGAGAGCGGAGAATCGCGCCCAACGTTCTTTGTGGGGGTGCAGAGTGATAGTGCCACTCATGGGGTGACAATCACTTCTCCAGTGCACATCATGGCTAAACCAAGATGAAGATGTTGGCTAGGAGCCACATTTGGTGGCCAAGGATATACAAAAAAAATAGAGTAGTCAGCCATTGCGAACATTGCCAGACGCAGCGAACCCATCCACCTGCAGCTAAACTATACCCTTGAGATTGGCCAGGCGATCCTTGGATGAGGCTCCACATTAATTTTGCAGCCACTTTCATGAGAATTATGCTTTTAATTATTGTGGATGTGTGGTGAATTATATGCATCGTAATTTCACACTGTATTGCCTTGCATTGTATTGTGTCCTTGTAGGCTCTGTATGTGAGCCGTTGTGCGGCTCTGCCCATAGGGGGAGATGAGGAGTTAGTACTGGGCTTCACCCTTGGCTCCGCCCATGGCTCCACCCATGGCTCCTCCCATTAACCGGAAGTATAAAGTACTGCAGCCGTAAGCCTGCTCTCAGTTCCTCTGGTCGCAGGCTGGCTTAGTTGTAAGACTATTAAAACCACAGTTTACTTCCAATCGTGTGTCTAGTGAATTGATGGTCACATCAGGATGCTCACTCAAAATGTTTGTTTGCCCAACTCATGTGTTCAACAACTGCCTTAGCCACGGTCGAGAAGCTGCGCCATGGTTGTAATACACGGCATCCCAGACATGATCATTTCTGATAATGGCACCGCTTTCACGATCAAGGAGTTTCCACTCTTCATCAAATCTAATGGAATCCAGCCCATACGTACGGCTCCCTACCATCTCGCTTTCAATGGTTTGGCGGAATGAGTAGTCCAAACATTTGAGGCCTCAATGAGGAACCAATCTAACAGCACTGCTGCTCCGCTTCACCAATTTTTAACTCTCACACAACAGAGCTCCACACACGACCATCAGACTTACTCGGCTGAGTTGGTGATGGGTTGATGCCGGAGGACCTATCTTGACTTTGTTTTCTTGAATTTGAAGGGGAGGGTGGAGGCTCAGTAAGCCTCACAGAAGGAGTACCATGACTCAGCCAAGGAAGACAGGTCATTTGAAGCAGAGGATTGAATTTTCATCCGGAATTTCGGAGGCGGAACAGATAAGTACCAGGGAGGGTTCTTGCAAGGACTGGCCCAGTGTCCTATGCCGTCGATGTACAGGACCATGAAGCATGGAAGCATATAGATCATATGAGAAGGCGGGAAGCTGTCGCCCCCATGGTGAGGTATGTGGACCCAGTGATAGTTACCAACGTACCAGCCATCGAGTTGGTGGTGATATAACCAAGGTTTTCCGAAAAGGAATCTTGTATGTCAGTAGAGGAAGCTGAGTAGGGTGTCAGTACATCTTTGGAGTCTGTAAATTTGCTGGCTCCTGATGTGAATTCTATTACCTGAAATATGCAGAAACCGGTTGCAGAGCGGCGGTGCTCCACAAGAGTCCTAAAGTCCCCTGTTAGACTGACGTTATCAATTTTGCTCATTGGCTCCCTTACTGTTAATTCTATTCAACTATGTATATAAAAGTTTCTTAATGAAATTATGAGGGAACTTAAGGGGGAAGGAATGTGGTAGTGTGGCCCCTTTAAGGGGCGATCTACTTGGGCCACGTGACCCGTCCAAAACCTATGGGGACGGAGCGCATGAAACTGGGCCTACCAGGTGCCAGGCCGTGGTGCCAGGTAACAAGGGATCAGCAGAGTAATCCCGGGAGTCGAGGGAACTAGCCATGCATTAGATTTGTGTTGAGCTGTGACATTAAGTTCTTCATTTGTCAATAAATAACTATTGTGATTTAACTCTGCCTCATCATATTACCTAGCGCTACAACACAAGCCATCGGGACCAGGTGACTTATCTACCCTAAGCTTAGCAAATCTTTCCAGTATCTCATCCCTTTCAGTGTTTACACTATGCTTTTCCTTCACGGTGTCTGCTTCTATCTGTCCTTCATCAGATTCCTCTTCCTTATGTTATGGACCAGGGTTTAGAAAACTCCAAAGTATATCATGGAGTTCACCCCACGACTTTTAATAGATGTTGCGGGTGGGGAGCACAAGGGTCCACTCTCCGGGTGTTTTAGTAGTTTTTAAAACAAAACAATGTTTATTCAATTAACCCAGTTAACATTTTATAACCACACAGTAAACATCTTATCAACTACCAACACACGTAACCTCACAGATACAATACTCTATAGGTAACTCTTATTACCTTTCCCAGCAACATCCATAAGTTAAACCCTTTTTACAAAGACAGAAAGTTTAAATTCTCTACAGAAACAGGTATTACTTCAAAATCATCAATGAGCTGAAGACATTCTTTAGCTTGTAGAGAGATAGATAATTTTACACATCTGCTTGCTTTGAATACAGCTCTCCAACTCTGAAAACAAAACCAAAAACAGAGCCACAAAGCAGCTTTTCAGCTCAAAACGAAAGTGAAAGACAGAAAGACAGCCAAGCTCCACCCACACACTGACATCACTGCAGCTATTTGATAAACACCGATTTCTTAAAGGTACATCCACTTGACACTTAGTAAACACCAACTCAAAACGCTCATTAAGTATTCTAGCCTTACCCGTATCTCGCAGCACACATCACCCTCTTTGTCCCTAATAGAACTCAATCCACCCCTTACTACCAGCTTATTGTTTACATGCTGATAAAAGATTTTTGGGTTCTATTTTATGTTGATTTATGTTAATTTATCCCACTGCACTCTCTTTGCCAGTCTTATATTTCACTTCAGCTTCTCACTCCCTCTTTTGCATTTTACTTGGTTTTCAGTTGAAGAATTCGCCTGACGTGCATCAATCACCCTCCTTTTTTGTTTTATCATAATCCCTATCTTCCTCGTCATTCATGGAGCCCTGATTTTGCCTCCCTTACCTATCACCATTGTTGGAATGTACTTCGTCTGATCTGAAGAATCTCTTGCTTAAAGTTCACATGTTGTTTTGTTATGGTTTTTCCAGCAGTCGCTGATTCAATTTTAACCTTTTTAGATCCATTCTCATCAGGTTGAAATTCACCCTCCTCCAATTTAGAAGTTGTATATTAGATTGCCCCCCCCCCCCTTCACTGCTAATCCAAAACTAATGATGGAATGATCAGTCTCACAAAAATATACCCCCACAGACATTTGGTCCACATGGCCTACCTCATTTCCAAGCACCAAATCCAGCAATGCCTCCTTTCTAATTGGGCAGAGAACATACTTATCAAATAAAGAGAAAATGCTGGAAAATCTCAGCAGGTCTGGCAGCATCTGTGGGGCGAGAAAAGAGCTAACGTTTCGAGTCCAGATGACCCTTTGTCAAAGCTGGAAGGAACTATGGCTGTGGAAGCGAATACCTTGTCCAACACTAAGAGAGAAATGGAAAGCAGTGAAGGTGGATAGTGGGGGAGGGAAGTATGGAAATCCTGCCGGAGAGAAGAGCAGTACTTCTTAAGGGTAGGGATAGGCATTCCTGGAAGAAAAGTGGCAATGAGTTGAACACTGGATAAAAGCAAATTAATGCAGACAGCTGGAATCGGAAACCAAAGAGAAAATGTTGGAAAATCTCAGAAAGTCTGGCAGTATCTGTAGGGAGAGAAAAGAGCTGACGCTTCAAGTCCAGATAGCCCTTTGTCAAAGTCCAAATAATCAAATAAGTTGTCCTGAACACATTTAAGGAAATAGTCCCCCTCCTTACCCTTTGCTCTAACAATAACTTAATCCATATTTTTTTTAAAGTCCACCAGAATCACCAATTTATAGTTTCTGCAGTCCTCTGTGATTTCTCTGCAGATATGTCCCTCTACCTCTCTCTCACCATAAGAATACTGACAGAATATCCCAAATGGCATGATCTTACATTTTTTGCTTGTCAGCTCTCAGCAAATTGATACTGTCCTTGCTGTAATATCCCGTGGGGGACCTACGGGGTGGGAATGCTTGTCTTCTCCGTGCTCCTTGCGGAGTACGAGCTCTCCCGCTAGAGGCAGGTATCTCAATTAACCAATGTGTACAAGATCGGCCAGTAAGGCACCAACCAGAGAGGAAGCCAGTAGGGATTGACCGGGTTGTGTATATATATTTCATATAAATAAAACTTTTTTCTTACATGCCTCCGCAAGGAAATCCTTGCCCTTCGATACTGCAATGTCATCCCTAATCATTACTGCCACCCAATCTCTCTTTTCCCCTTCTCAATCTTTTCTGAAAGCTTTATATACTTGTACTTTAAGTGCTGAGGTCATCTAGCTTTAAGCCATTTATGCCTTACTAAAGGGCAGCGGTTAGTACTGCCACCTCACAGTGCCAGGGTCCTGAGTTTGATTCAGGCCTGCGATCTCCCTGAGTGGAGTTTTCAAGTTTTCCCCATGTCTGCATAGTGTTAGAGTCTTTCCCTTTTTTCTCCAGTTTTTTTATTTTATCTTTATTGTTTTTTTTTTAAGTTCGGGGATCGTTAATTGAGATTTGCCTTGAAGTCGAGCAGAGGAAGTACAGAATTCAAAGTTTCAAATAACTTGACAATTGGAAATATGTCCTCAAGTTTTGTATTTGGGAAAGTTAATCCCAGCCTTTCCAGCAGCCAGCAGATTGGAGGGATTCGGTTCGATTAGTTGGCTGGTGGCCAAGGGTTCGTCAGGGACAGTGTTCTGCCTGGCAACAGACATTGATTGGTTCCTGCCAGGTGGGGTTTTTCAGAGAGAACCCAGCAGAAGACATGGGACCCTCAAAGTAAGAAGCTTTGTTTCTCCACCTTTCTCTCCCTCTCTCTCGGCTGTTGTAATCCTGCGGGAGATAGGACATGTGGTCAGTGGGAGGGAAGGATCATTATCCTGGCATGAACAACTCAAATGTAGCAGGTCATTTGGGTGGGAGCCAGTGGATCCTCACCTCTGCGGTGCAGGCCGATCTCAATGTCGGTGGCCAATCTGTCCTTGGCCACCCTCGTGACCTCTAGGGCCCATTCTTCACAGTCGTAAGGGGTGAGAATCCTGAAGTTCAGCACACCGCCATCTGGCTGGGCCCTCTCACATCTGTTGTGGGCCAACATCCCCTGCAGGGACACAGAGGGGGCATCGCAAACATCGAGGGGAGGGGCGCAGGCGCGGGGTAGTTGTGCGGGGGGGGGGGGGGCAGGCACAGGATCGTTTCAGGGCCTCCAGGGGTGGCAGGCAGGACCGGCTCCAGGTGGCTAATGACAACTCACCCGTGCGGCCCGGTGGAGGAGGTTCAGCTTCTTGCGGCCCTGGGTGGCCGTCCTCTTTGACACACTCCCTGAGCTGACGCCCCCTACCACTACGTCCCAGGCTGCCTTGTAGACTGATCCTCCAACCCCCTCAGGGAAACAGGGTGTCCCATCTTGACTCTACTGAGTCCATTAGTCTAGCCAGGTCAGCATCTCCAGATCATGGAACTGGTCTCCTTGATGGCAAGGCTCTGTGCTGTCTAGGGTTTGCCCTGTGGGACTGGTTTAGATGCTGCTCCCCCTTGTTAGCGGGGAGCTGCTAACGAAATCAGCCTGTGGAACAATCATTTGTGGCGTGAAGCCCATGGGGTTCCGTTAAGTGGCCTAATTAAAGTAAGATACCAGAGACGGCCTCGCCGGGTCAGCTGTCAGGAAACTCCCGGCATTTCCTGCTCACTACCAAACTTAGAACAATTTTGATTAGACGGCACCAAATAGGAGCAGAGGGAGGTCATTCGGCCCTGCAAGCCTGCTCCGCCATTATTTCTGATCATGGCTGATCATCCAACTCAATAGTCTGATCCGTTTTCTCCCCATATCCTTTGCTCCCCTTCGTCCCAAGTACTATATCTAAATGTTTCTTGAAAACATACATGGCGTGATTGAGCCTGGTGTGGATTAGAGTCCAACAAGTGAATTGCATGCAAGCCCCAAATCGGGTTCTGCGCTGAACCGATCACGAGTCACTCTAATTGCTCCGCCTGGCGCGAGCTGCATCTCATCTTGCTGGGCGAGATTCAGGCTTTAATGTTTAAATGAGCCTAACAGCTCATTTAAATACCCGGATGCTGGATTCACCTGGTACCCAGGGCTCACTGGCCGTGCCTCCGAGACCTTGCTAGGGCTCCGTTTAGTTCAGTTTCACACAAACGTGGACCAGGCACAATGGCACCTGGGGGATCTCCCAGGCCATCGGAGACCCCGAGTGGCTCGGGACAGGGCAAGGTGGCACCCTGGTACCTGGGGACCTTGGCACCGCCAGAGTGCCCAAGTGACACTGGCAAGGATCAGGCCTGGGGGCGTGCCTTGCCAAGTAGCGAGGATGGAGGGGGCTTCCCAGGGGCCTCCCCAAGTTTGGAGGGGGCAGTGAAGTGGTGGGTAGATAAAGCGGGGGGGGATGAAAGGCAGGTGGCAGGGAGATCAAGGCTGCCTGACAAAACTGCACCACGATCTGCGAGCAGCTCACCAGCAGGAAATCCCTCAAAGTGCGGCTTCAGTGGGGAGAAACTCCCTGAGACCAAAAAACGGCACAGTGCCATTGGATAGTGAGATATTTCCCTGCACTGTAGCCGCTGAGAAGTACTCCACTGAACACGTCCGACGGCGTTTTCGATGCATCTCAATACTCTGTGTGAGTTTGTGTGTGTGAGTGTGTGTGAGTGTGGCTATGCTTGATGTTGTGTAATGCCCCTCAAGCTATAAGACTCTGGCGGCAAACTAGTTACCGGTTCCAGGAATATTTAGCTGTAGAAACAATGAAAGTCTGGCCTATGCACCATCAGGGTGTGGAAAGGTTGAGCAGGTGCCTTATTAAAATGTTTCTGTGTACATGCACTTCCTGTCTACAAAGCATTATTTCCCATTGTCACTCTCATCACTCGTTTGTGTCCAATTTTCTTTCTCTCGTGAATTCTAGTGCTCACATTTATTATGGAAATGGAGCCTGGAAACTTTCCTTCTGGTGATTGGCTCCAAGCAGCCTCTTTGAATCCAGTTCACTCCTCCAGGATTCACGGGCCTCTTTCAGCCTCTCGTAACACATGTATCTGCCGTCATCATTATTGGAATTAGGAAGGGGGGGCCACCTAGCGGTATGTCCCTGTGCCCAGCCAATATGGACAGTGCCAAACTTTGGTGGCCACAGTGTCAAAGGTCATCTAACAAGACAGAGAAGAAAATTACTCCTTGCTTAAAATGAAATGCCAGGCACTGGGTAAATACTGACTCATAATGATATAGCAACTGCCATGAACTTGGTTCTTAAACAATGGTTGGTATATTACACATCCCATTGTATAGCAAATTAATAAGTGAATAAACACTTTTACCTTTATTTTGTCCAAAAATAATTAACAGACACTTTCTCATCCATTAAACTAAAATCTGAGATTTATTTTCGTATTTTGATTGATGATTGCATAAGTGTTCCATTTTCTGATGAGGGGATTACTAGAAGCGTATATACCTTCCATGGCATCTGCTATAGAATTCTGCTAGACCTAATCAGTATGGATATTGCTTGTTTTTTGGCAGAATCATTAGGAAAGGTAATTACCCTGGACTATAAAAAGTGTAACGGGATTTCTCACAAATCCTCCAAGGGTCAAGGGTGATATGATATACATTATAAAGCTTAACAGGATATAATACAAATGAAGATGAATGCCATAACTGACTATCAGCTTCACGGTAGGAAGAAAAATTATCAAAGAACCAAAAGGCTTCTGTTTATTTATTAAGAAATAGCATTAGCATAAGCAAAGGGCACTAAAATCATGCAAGTACAAGATCGTCCAATGTCCTCAATAATTAGTATTATCTCCCTAAGAATGAAGTGCATTTGAAGAGTTGGATTTTCTAATATCTGGGATGTAAATCAACATTGACAGCTGGACATGATCAGTATTAACTTGAGTTTTGTCACAGTTAACAAACCAAATTGATGCAGATTAAAACACTTTTTCTTGTCAGGAGCTGCACTCACTTGTCAAAAGGAATACTGAAGGGTGACTGTCTAGAGACATCCCTTCTCTAATCAATCGACAATCAGTCATGGAAAGTGCTTATTCTGCTCTTATCTGAGCTTATTCATTACTCCTTTGCACATTGACCTCAAGAGGAAAAACCTCTCTTTTTTTTTTCCCTCTGGCTTTGGCCGAGGTGAATTGGCTCCTTCAGAAAAACATAATTTAAAAACAACAATTAAAATCTGAAAATGCCCGCTGCTTCATCGTGCATTGCTTCTTGCAAGAACCTCTGCATCAATTTCGAAACATAGAGAAAAAATGCAAAGGCACACTTGGGAGCATTTGAAGGAGAGGAGAAAGAACTTGTTTAAGAGTATTCGTGCTAAGGTGACTTCCCTGGGCACTGGGATGAAGGTGTAACCAGCAGTTTCCTGCTCCTATTACTGAATGTTAGTGTAGAATAATTACTTGCTTGGCAAAATGACAAGACATTGACCCCATAGACTTATTGAATTCTCATCGCCTGCCTTCAGGCCATGTCTCAGGTTATTCAATTTTGCCTGAGGAGGACAATCTATTATGGGAGATAAGTCGAAAAGGCATCGCAACTGATTGCCCACCAAAACCATTATCACAGCATAGGGAGGCCGGCATCAGTGACTGGACGGACACACAATCCAGTCTGGATTGCAGTGAGGCCACAGACAATTCATATCACTAAAAGCAATACGACACAAAGACGATTGTATGAAGAGCAACAAGCTTTAATCCCCCAGCAAACAAGCTGAAATTAGCAAATTGGATGTGCCCTCGTTAAGCCTCTCTATTGAGGATGATCCCCTCCCCTTACCTACACAATAACATGGTTTTGGAATGCACGTAAGCATTACTGCAATATAAATAAGAAGGTACAATCAGAAAGAAAATCTGTTTAATATATGCTTTGCAGATTCCCTGTATGACATTAATTAGTGGCTGCTGGTATCAACAGCATGACCATTGAAGTGTTAAATGTACTGAGATTGTTTGAAGAAAATCTCCTCGCCCTATTGAATTTGAAACAGTTCCAAAATCTTTTCCCCTGCAGCAAGCATCTCAAAGGCAATCTGAGGAAAATATTTTGCCTGGAGGGGTTACTTTCCTTTCAAGGTCCATTCCGTGCTTCGCAAATACATCAAGGAAAGTGATACTGTGAGACAAAAAAAAATCAAAGAAATCAAACGGATGCGTGCAAAGAGTTTGAGAAGCAGACTGAAGAATTCTCACAGTCGTGGCAGCAGTCTAAATGTGTCCAGTTGTAATCATGCATCTGATGCAAAGAAATTCTGGGTAACATGCTATTTGTAAATTGTCAGCCATGCAGTTCACCTGAAATGTGCAATAAAAACAATAAATGCTGCTAGAGTAGGGCAGGTCAGTTAGCATTGAAATGAGAAAGCAGTCGGACACCAATGATAAAAGTATTTTCCTCTTTATTCAGCCTATTGTAACATGCACCACTTTTTCTTTCAATTTTGGATTTTTCAAAGTCTCTCTTCTGATTATGAGCAATATTTACTTCAGCTGACCCGCTGTACAAAACAGGATTCACTTGCCAGTAAGATTTTAATGTAATAGCCCCAACGCTATTGTAAATTTGTTGAGTCCCGTAACTAAAAAAAATAACAGCATGACTCTGCATCAAATATACATAGGCGTGCTATTTGCTCCGAGCATTAATCTGCCCATTTTGTAACTTTGAAGAAATGGCAGGCAGACAGGACTCCCAACTCTCATTGGCAATATTCAGCTGCCTACTTGATATTCACAACTCTGCAGACATTTGATCTAAATGTAAATGGTTGCTTTGTGTGAGCTAATATATTAGCTGTAGAAAGATGCACAGTGCATAAGATGAAGTAACCAACATCAGCAGACATTGTAACCTGCACATGTGGTTGATTTTAGAAAAGACATTACCACATAACAAATTCAGATTGTTGATATATGAGGCACTGTATAATAAAAAACACATATGGATCATGACATCAGTAATTAGCAGCGAGCGCATTATAGGTAGGGCTGAAATATTAAACATTTGCAAGCTCCGCTGATATCACTGCTCCAGGTTGCAGTTGGACTTTCAATTACTAGGTTCTGGCATCTTAAAGTCAACAATTTAAAACGTTGTATTTAAAGAAATACAGATGAATGTTTGATGAAAAAGGTAGGGTAGAGCTATTTTTCTATTTGATACTATAAATGGTCGCCTCACAATTTCGGTGATTTGATCTGGGATCAAGTTCAATGGGCTAGGGTCAGCACAGGTCAAATTGATCTAAAAATCCTAACCATTCCTGATGCACTCAAGCCTATCAGCAATATTTTCGTTTTTTAACTCAACTCTGCTGCCATAAATTAACTGAATTTAAACCAATATTATCACGCGCTGGCGTGATACAACATTTAATCACCCTCACCAAATACTGACTGAAATTAGTTCAGTTTCTGTTGAGTAATAGAATCATACCCATGACAAGCAAAATATTTTGTCCAAAAGCCAATTTGGGAACATTTCAAAAGGTTATTCGTCTCTTTTCTTTTCCTTACAGTATTCTTAAACATGCCTCTGTCTGCGGAGATACTTGGGCAGTTAACCTGTGCCTAGGGCTTTGCACGTGTTACTCTCGCTTGAAGAGGCCTAAAATAAATCTCACTCTTCACACCTTCCCACTGTATGGGGGAATACCTGCCTTACTTGTCATAAAAGCACAGTTCAAGTTGATAACTCCCGTAAGAAACAGAAGATAAGAATCTGTGTCCGATAATGCCTTTATTAGACGTTTCAGTGTACTAATCCACTATAGCATCAGACTTTTTTCATTCTTTCATAGGATGTAGACATTGCTGGCAAGGCCAACATTTGTTGCTCACCCCCAATTGTCTTTGAGAAGGTGCTGCTGAGTGGCCTTCTTGAACTGCTGCTGTTTTAATTTTCTGTCATTCTATGCTGCTATAGAGTACATTATTTACACTAATACCTTGATTCATGAGTGAAAGTGCAGTGTTTGTATTTTTACTCCCCAAATAGATTTTCAATTTATAAGAGTCTACCAGGACATGAACAGCATTTCCCATTAGTGGGCTCAAATATAGTGACCTTTGCCCTTCTAATTATTCACATTAAAATGAAGGGGCAGCATGGTAGCACAGTAGTTAGCACAGCTCCAGAGTCCCAGGTTCGATTCCTGGCTTGGGTCACTGTCTGTGCGGAGTCTGCACATTCTCCCTGCGTCTGCGTGGCTTTCCTCCGGGTGCTCCGGTGTCCTCCCGCAGTCCAAAGATGTGCAGGTTAGGTGGATTGGCCATGCTAAATTGCCCCTTAGTGTCCAAAATGGTTTGGTGGGGCTTCTGGGTTGCGGGGATAGGGTGGAGGTGTGGGCCTGGGTAGGGTGCTCTTTCGAAGGGCTGGTGCAGACTTGATGGGCCGAATGGCCTCCAGCTGCACTGTAAATTCTAGGATTCTATGAAACAAAGAGATAATTAAAGATTTCACTCTGGGAAAAACTATCCCTGTACCTGTTATAAGAAATATCCTGTGAATGTATAATGCCCAGTTTATTGCACTTGGTTCAAATAGGCTGAGATCTTCCAGCCTCCGGATAGTCATTGGAGGTACCTCAGAAGATGTCCTGGGAGACACCTCAGATGTTCCAATGCAACAACTCCATGGGAATTGCTTGGGAAGTTTCCTCTACCGATGAGCAATTCTCCTGTATCGTGAACCCTCCAAAAAGTCTCCATCTCTGAGTTAAAGTTGGTAATTTTGGAGGATTCCAATTCACTTACCTGGATAGTTACGCATGAAATGCTAGACAGGAAATAAATGGTCAAACTTCTGCATAACTGTACAACAGAACACCCCATCCTGACCCCCCCCAACATCCCAACTCCCCAACCCTCCAACTCCATCCCGACCCTCTGACCCCCCCAGGCACTCTGACACCCAGATCCTCTGACTTTGCCAAACCTTCTGACTCCCTCCCGGGTCCTCCAACTCCCGGCAACCCTCTGACTGCCCACTGGCCCTCCAACACAATGACTCATCACTAACCCTACGACTCCCCGATCATTTGACTCCCGTCTGATTCCCTCCTCCCTCCAACTCCCTTGACCCTGCAACTCCTTGCCAACCCTCCCATTCCCCCTAACCTCCAGCTCCATCTGACCCTCTGACTTCGCTGAACCTCCAACTTTCCCTGCCCTCCAACTTCCCCCGATCCTCTAACTTGACCTGTCTCCCTGACTTCCCTGGTCCTCCAACTCCCCCAATCCTCCAACATCCACTGAACCCACCGGTTTCCGCTGACCCTCCAACTTCCTCTGACTCCCTCCAACACTCTGACTCCACCGACCCCCTCCAACTCACCAATTCCTCCAATCCTCTGAGCCTCGCCTGATCCTCCAACCCCCCATGACCCTTAAACTCACCCTAACACTCTGATTCTTCCCCCCAACATGGCCCTACCTCAACATCCTACCATTTTGCCACCCGACCCAAATGGCACCCTACCCATCCTACCAACCTTCTCAGCTGGCACCCTGCTAACCTTATTATCTTGCTACCCCACTCAGCCTGTCACCAATCTGCATAGCCACCCTGTCACCTTACCCACCTTACCACCATTCACACTGTTACCCTACCATCTTGTCACCTATCGCCCTGTTGCCGTTCCCACACTGCCATCCTACCCACCATGCCACCTACCATCCTGACCACTTATCTCACACAGTCATTAGCACACACAATCTAGTTAAAGGTCCTCAAGCTTTGTAATATGTTAGTAAATGAAGACTTAGCAAAATATAGCAGCTAAATGTAAAAGGAGGGGGTGGCTTGACTTCCCTCAATGATCCTGTCCCACAAGGAAGGAGTCTGAAAGCAGGCACTCTCCACATTTCTGAAGAGGGTTGGATTGGAATTCCACGCAAAAATAGTGGCGCTGCAACATTGTGAAGAATAGGAGTGATTTGGTCCATAAGGTTTATTAGATTCCATTGCGCTTACATTATTAAGACAACTTTTTCAATTTAAAGAACAAAAGAAATGAAATTAGTTGTAAGCTTCATAAAAACATGTTCGGATCAATACGTTAATAAGGGTGTAATAAGGTACAGGCATTAATGAGCTAACATCTTCATGAAAATAGCAGAGGAATTTCATACGAATGCTTTGGTTTGCCAGCTTCACACAATAGGCTTGTATTCCAATTGTTATGGGCCAGGGTTTAGAACACTCCAAAATATATCATGGAGTTCACCTGACCTACAACTGTTAATCGATTTTGGTTAGCGACGAGCACAAGGGGCTGCCTTTCAGGGGTTATTCAACAGAGGCCTTAAGCACTTTTAATCAAAAACAAGCTTCATTCTACAAATTTAGTTAACATTTTTATAAACACACACAGTAAGCATTTTTATCAACTACAAACATAAGTACCCCACACAGCTACAGTAATCTATGTATCATCCTTAATAAATTTCCCCTTCCTTTAACTGTTCCAATTTAATAACAAGATCCCATAAACCAGAAACTCCTTTTCAAAGGTGTGGCCCAACACACGACACTCTTACTATCTTTAAGACTTGATATGGATACACCTGTTTCCTTTCCAAAACAGTAGGTTTGAATTCCTGCCAGAAAACAATTATCACTTTTAAGTTATCAAGTAGTCTGGAGACAGCTCTTAAACTGAAGATAGAGAGACACTTCTTTCCAACCTGTGCAATACAAAAAACAGCAAAAACTCAAAGCAAAAGAGTCACAGCCCAGGTCCGCCCACACAATGACATCACTGAAGCCATGTGATAAACTATTCATTAATTAGTAGTCAACAACTATTCATACAGCTTTGACAACCTGAAAAATGACACTTAGTCAGAATTGCAACAAAGTTCAACTGCTGTCAGCCAGCCCGTGCACTGTTGTCCTGCACTGTTGTTGAGGTTGAATTTCAAACATAAATGAAACAATTTGGGAGATTTCATGAGAATTGTACTGTTCTGAAATTTTATTTTCTCCAATTTTTGTGCCACAAATACCAATGAGAGGAAAGCCCAACTAAAAAGGTAGAGCTTCTGCAATGGAATGGGCAAACCATTGTCGGTTCAACACTGTCTAAATGTATGCTTTACTGATAGACCTTCCATGCCATCTCAAGTGGCTTTGTTGACAGAGAGAGATATCATTGAGATGCTCATGTCACACACCTGTCCAACGAAACTCATGCACTCTTTAGCCAAGCAAATTTTAACATCTGACTCGCTCAATCGGCATATAAATAGCAGCAGGTCAAATATGAAAGTAGATTTTTAAAATGCGGTGCAGGTAATCAACTTCATACCCAATCACTTACCCACATTGACTTAGATTTAGTTCCTCTGGCCCCATCCTGAACAATGTGCAGCAAAACATCACCAATGGTCCCGGTCCGCTTTCGATCCAACCCAGGTCGCAGCCCACGCATGAAGGTCCTTTTTTAAAAAAAAATTTTTTTTTATTGAAATATTTTGTATTTATACAGTAACAACGAACCGTAATAAAATACCAACAATAACAATAATGATAACAGTCATAAACATTCGCCCAACCTCAATGAACACCAAAATATATTAACAACAACTTAAATTAACACAATGTTAAGTTACATAACCATAGAAAAAAAAACATAATAAGGAACACCCTCACCCCCCCCCCCCCCCCCCCCCCCCTCCCCCCGGGTTGCTGCTGTTATTGACCAAGATACCTATCTTTGAGCCAGGAAGTACAGAAAAGGCTGCCTCCGTTTATAGAACCCTTGTATTGATCCTCTCAAGGCAAATTTGACCCTCTCCAATTTTATAAATCCAGCCATGTCACTGATCCAGGTCTCCACACTTGGGGGCCTCGTATCTTTCCACTGCATCAAGATCCTCCGCCGGGCTATTAGGGACACAAAGACCAGGACACCGGCCTCTTTCGCCTCCTGCACTCCCGGCTCCACCGCAACTCCAAAAATCGCGAGTCCCCACCCTGGTTTGACCCTGGATCCAACCGCCCTCGACACCATCCCCGCCATCCCCTTCCAGAATTCTTCCAGTGCTGGGCATGCCCAGAACATATGGGCATGATTCGCTGGACTCCCCGAACACCTGGTGCACCTGTCCTCACCCCCAAAAAACCTACTCATCCTAGTCCCGGACATGTGGGCCCGGTGCAGCACCTTGAATTGGATGAGACTAAGCCTCGCACATGAAGAGGAAGAGTTGACTCTCTCCAAGGCATCCGCCCAAGTCCCGTCCTCTATCTGCTCCCCAAGTTCCCCCTCCCATTTAGCCTTCAGCTCCTCCACTGACGACTCCTCCACCTCCTGCAGTACCTTATAAATGTCAGACACCTTCCCCTCTCCGGCCCACACCCCCGAAAGCACTCTGTCCCTCGCCCCCCGCGAGGGCAGCAAAGGGAACTCCTCTACCTGTCGCCTAGCAAACGCCTTTACCTGCAGGTATCTGAACATGTTCCCTTGGGGGAGCCCAAATTTATCTTCCAGTTCCCCCAGGCCCGCAAACCTCCCGCCAATAAACAGGTTCCTCAGTTTACTGATGCCCACCCTATGCCACCCCCTAAATCCCCCATCAGTGTTCCCCGGGATGAACCGATGATTTCCACCTAATGGAGCCTCCATCGAGCCCCTGTTTCCCCCCTATGCCGTCTCCACTGTCCCCAGATTCTTAGGGTCGCCGCCACCACCGGGCTCGTGGTATACCTCTGAGGAGAAAGCGGCAACGGTGCCGTTACCAAGGCACCCAGGCTCGTACCTCTGCAAGACGCCATCTCCATTCTTTTCCAAGCCCCCCCCCCCCCCCCCCCCATCACCCATTTACGCACCATTGACACATTGGTTGCCCAATAGTACCCCAAAAGGTTGGGCAGCGCCAGCCCGCCTCTATCCCTCCCTCGCTCCAGGAAAACCCTCTTCACTCTCGGAATCCCATGTGCCCACACAAAGCGCAAAATACTGCTAGTCACCCTCCTAAAGAAGGCCCTGGGGATGAAGATGGGCAGGCACTGAAAGAGGAACTAGAACCTCGGAAGCACCGTCATTTTGACGGACTGCACCCTCCCCGCCAACGACAATGGCAGCATGTCCCACCTCTTGAACTCCTCCTCCATCTGATCCACAAGCCTGGTGAAATTATGCTTGTGAAGAGTCCCCCAGTCCCTGGCCACCTGCACCCCCAGGTACCTAAAACTCTCCCCTGCCCTCCTAAGCGGGAGCCTACCAATTCCTTCCTCCTGGTCCCCAGGGTGCACCACAAACACCTCACTCTTGCCTAGATTTAGTTCATAGCCTGAAAAGGTCCCAAACTCAGCTAGCAGCTCCATCACCCCCGGCATCCCTCCCACCGGGTCCGCCGCATACAGTAGCAGGTCATCGGCATACAACAACACCCTATGCTCCTCCCCACCCCGCACCAAACCCCTCCACCTCCCTGAATCCCTCAACGCCATCGCCAACGGCTCAATTGCCAATGCAAACAACAAGGGAGACAGGGGGCAACCCTGCCTGGTCCCTCGGTAAAGCCGGAAGTACCCCAACCTCCTCCCATTCGTGGCCACACACGCCATCGGGACCTCATATAGCAGCTTCACCCATCTAATAAACCCTTCACCAAATCCAAACCTCCCCAACACCTCCCATAAGCACCCCCACTCCACTCTATCGAAGGCCTTCTCCGCATCCAGCGCCACCACTATCTCAGCCTCCCCCTCAATCGCCGGCATCATGATGACATTCAACAACCTCCGCACATTCGTGTTCAGCTGCCTTCCCTTAACAAAACCTGTCTGGATCTCGTGTACAACCCCTGGCACACAGTCCTTTATCCTGGTGGCCAGGATTTTTGCCAGCACCTTGGCATCCACATTAAGGAGAGATATGGGCCTGTATGAGCCACACTGCTGGGGGTCCTTGTCCCTCTTTAAGATTAACGAAATCAGCACCCGCGACATCGTCGGGGGCAAAGTCCCCCCTTCCCACGCATCATTAAGTGCCCGCACCAGCAAGGGGCCCACTAGGTCCACAAACCTTTTATAAAACTCCACCGGAAACCCACCCGGCCCCGGCGCCTTTCCTGACTGCATCTGCCCGATCCCCTTAACCAGCTCCTCCAGCTCAATCGGCGCCCCCAACCCCTCCTGCACCTTCGGGAAAGATAGCCCGTCGAGAAACCTCTCCATTCCCCTCCTATCCACCGTTGGCTCCGACCGGTACAGTTCCCCGTAAAAGTCCTTGAAGACCTCATTCACCTCTACCCCCTTCCGCACCACATTCCCACTCTTGTCTCTCACTCCAGCAATTTCCCTTGCCGCATCCCGCTTGTGGAGCTGATGAGCCAGCATCCTACTCGCCTTTTCACCATGTTCATACACTGCCCCTTGTGCCTTCCTCCACTGTGCCTCCGCCTTTCTAGTGGTCAGCAAATCAAATTTAGCCTGTAGGCTGCGCCTCTCCCCCAACAGTCCCTCCTCTGGTGCCTCCGCGTACCTCCTATCTACCTCCAGCATTTTCCCCACCAGTCTATCCCTCTCACTCCTCTCGCTCCTCTCCCTGTGTGCCCGGATGGATATCAGCTACCCACGAATCACTGCCTTCAGGGCTTCCCAGACCATCCCCACCTGGACCTCCCCCGTATCATTCACCTCGAGGTACCCCTCAATACCTGCCCGGATCCTCCTACACACCTCCTCCTCTGCCAACAACCCCACATCCAACAGCTACAACGGGCGCTGGTCCCGCACCTCCCCCATCTCCAACTCCATCCAATGCGGAGCGTGGTCGGAGATTGCAATGGCCGAATATTCGGCCTCCTCCACTCTCGGAATCAGTCCCCTACTCACCACGAAGAAGTCTATCCGAGAATAAACCCTATGTACGTGGGAAAAGAAAGAGAACTCCCATGCCCTCGGCCTCACAAACCTCCATGGGTCCACCCCTCCCATCTGGTCCATAAACCCTCTCAGTACCTTGGCCACCGCCGGCCTCCTACCCATCCTTGAACTGGACCGATCCAGTGAAGGATCCAACGCCGCATTGAAGTCCCCCCTATAATCAGACCTCCCGCCTCTAGATCCGGGACCCGTCCCAGCATACGCCTCATAAAGCCCGCATCGTCCCAATTTGGGGCATACACACTAGCAAGTACCACCTACTCTCCCTGTAGCCTGCCCCTAACCATAAGATACCTACCCCCCTTATCCGCCACCACCTCAGATGCCTCAAACAACACACTTTTCCCCACCAGATTCGCCACTCCCCGGTTCTTCACATCTAACCCAGAGTGGAAAACCTGCCCCACCCACCCCTTCCTCAGATGGACCTGGTCCGCCACCTTCAGGTGGGTCTCCTGAAGCATTGCCACATCTGCCTTTAGCCCCCTCAGATGAGCAAGTACCCTCGAGCCCTTCACCGGCCCATTCAATCCTCTCGCATTCCAGGTGACCAACCGGATCAAAGGGCGTCCCGCCCCCCTCCCCCGTCGACTAGCCATAGCCCGTCGACTGTCCGCCCCAGGCCAGCACCGTCCGCCCGACCCAGTCCCCACAGCGACAACACCTCACCTCTGTACCCCCGGCCCACACCAGCTCCTTCCTGACCCTACCAGCAGCAACCCGGTATTCCCCTTTCCCCCCCTCCCTCCCCCTTCAGGCTAGGAACCCCCCAGCCGCGAACCGTCCTCCATTGTACTTCCGTGGGTCAGCTAACTTCTGCTGACCCCGGAAACTCCCACTGACCCCGGAAAAACCCAACCCCTCCCAAAGTGGGATCATCCCCCATCCTGTCCCTCCTCCAGGCATCGCTCCAGCGCGGGGAAGAACCAGTTAAGGCCCCCCCCACCATCATCGTCTCCACCCCCCAGCCCCACAACGCGGGAAACCAGAGGAAAGCCCGCGCTTTCGCACTGCCCCACCACACCCTTCTGACGCAGCTCCCAAATACCAGCCCCACTCCATACCCCCAACCCGATATAGAATACAACAAACCCCCCCAACCCTCCCTGCAAGATACAAAACTCAAACAATGCCCCACAACAAAAAACAGAACAACACCCCAATAAATAACCATATCAAAATTAAGTACAGAAAAAGAGAACACAGCAACAGCAGAAACCAACAATAACCGACCCCGCAACCCCCAACCCCTAGTTCGAGTCCAGTTTCTCCGTCCGCACGAAGGCCCACGCCTCCTCCGGGGAATCAAAATAATAATGCCGGTCCAAATAAGTTACCCACAGGCGCGCAGGCTGCAACATTCCAAACTTTATCTTCTTCTTGTAGAGCACCTCCTTCGTCCGATTAAACCCGGACTGCCGCTTAGCCACCTCCGCACTCCAATCCTGGTAGATCTGTACTACCCCATTCTCCCAATTGCTGCTCTTCAACTTCTTGGCCCAGCGCAGCACACACTCCCGATCACTGAACCGGTGGAACCTCACCAGCACCGCACGCGGGGGTTCGTTCTCCTTAGGCCTCCTGGCCAGTACCCTGTGGGCTCCCTCCAGCTCCAGGGGCAGATGGAAAGATCCTGCCCCCACTAGCGAGTTCAGCATCGTGGCCACGTAGGTTGTCAGATCCGACCCCTCCAGCCCCTCCGCAAGGCCCAAGATCCTCAGATTCTGCCGCCTCATGCTGTGATCAAGCTCCTCGAAGCGGTCTTGCCACTTCTTGTGGAGTGCCTCGTGCCCCTCCACCTTACTCACGAGGACCACGGCCTCCTCCTCTTGTTCAGTGGCCTGCGCCTGCAACGCCTTGATGGCAGCACCCTGGGTCGTCTGAATCTCCGAGAGCTTTTTATTCGTTTCCTGCAGAGAGCTCAGCACCTCAGCCTTGAAATCTGCAAAACAGCGCAGGAGAGCAGCTTGCTGCTCCTGGGCCCACAGCTTCCACTCCTCTGGTGCTCCGCCGGCCGCCATCTTGGATTCCTTCCCCTGTTTTTTCTGGGGAGCTGCTGCCGTTTTTTCCCCCTTTCCACTCCGAGTTCGAGTCATGAAATGCGGAGAAAATCGATCAGCACACCTTCTCCCACCGGGAGACGTCGAAAAAATTCAGTTTTGGGCTCTAAAAAGAGCCGAAAAGTCCGTTTGAATCGGGAGCTCCCAAACGTGCGCTGCCTACGTCATCGCCGCCACCGGAAGTCCTTGAAGGTCCTTCTTAAATGTATTTTGCAAAGTCTTCTTTCACCTGTTGGGTGTCCACTTTATAGCTACTCTGGCTGCAGACTTTGGCACCCCATAGAACCAGTTGACAGGACTGGATTTAGCAGACTCCAGTACCCGGCTGATTGAAGAATCATGCATGGTCCAAGGCATGGCCCATCTTGAGAGTACCAGTGCCAAGTTTGGTCTTTGCATCAGCTGCAAGGAGGCCAAGGCTGGTGATGACAGTACAGCAACAACGTCCTGCCATCATCATTGGGCAATAGAACATTCAGGAGTTTGGCAACCTCCCCCACCTAGGAAGCAACATCTCGAGGGAGGGTAATGTGGAGATCATCATCCGCATAAGAATCAGAAAAGCAGAACAGTCTTCCAACTCACAGTGGGGACATTCCATGAATATGCAAGATGGTCCCTGTCAGTGTTTTACTGTTACCCCTCTAAACCTAATTATTGTATGAAGATAGGGTGTCTTTTGTTTTTATCTGCTCATCTTGGGTGAGTACTACTGTTTGGGATGAGGAGAGGTAATTATACATTATCAATCAATTTTGACTTAATGTCCATGGACTCCATTGCTTGAATATTGGTGTTAACCTTTCAACACATCTGCACATTAGTTCCAGGTTAACTTCAATGGGAAATACCTGGTAACTGAGCAACAGAAATGAGGATCAACTTAACTGAAAAATATGAACTTCTTTCACGAGTGCAAGATTTGGAGGGAGGATCAACATGCAACAATTTAACAACAACCATTTGGCCATCAGAATTTCAGCATCACCTCATCCCGATATCCCACCCCACCCCATGCATTACCCCCACTGCTGAACTCACAGTTTAAGGCGAATTGCACTAGGGACGCAAGTTTTTTGATTCTAACAGGAATGCAAAGTGAGAAATGCCCAAGTTCATGTGATGCACCTTTCAAGGGCAGATTCAGACTGGCACTGGCCAAGCTTAAGACTCCTCCCTCCCTAATGTGGCCTGGAAATAGTAGAAGATTTTAATAACATTTAAGAAGTTGATATATTGAGAGTACTTATACTAACAAAGAAGATGGATGTTTCTGCATTGAATAGAGCAGTGTTTCTGTTGAAAGCCCAAATAGTAGTCACCCACAGAATCTATACTAGTCCTGAATATAGATTTTCTTCATACTTGTAGCATTGAAGATTTTTCAATGCATAGCAAGTAACAATGTTGCGGTATCATTATTTTCCCCTAACTTCAACTGTTTTGTAAAAAATTGATGAAATATAAATAAAAAGGACTACATTTTGTGATGTTGATTTTTAAACTATTCTTCACTAACTGTAAACAAATAAAAGATATAATTATTTTAAATGTCCAAAATTCAAAATCACTTCTCAACTATCACTGACTGTTTAAGGTAACCTTCTGACGCATATGTCAGCACTAGGAATTTGGAGTTAATGGGACTGATTTTCTATCTGTAATTCTTGTGTCGTGAATGTGACAAAATGGAGGTCCTGCTTGATTAAAGGTTCAGGTGTTCTGATTTCCGAACCAATGTGAAAGTCTTAAAAAATTTCTCCAAAGTTTTGTTTTGATCAATTCACCATATCGTCTGATTTGAAAAGAATGATTATTTCCCCAAGGACAAAAATGGTAACTGTTATGTTGCTGTTGGCTGAAATCAGTACCTTTGCAGTAATTGTAGATCAGCTTATTTTCTTCAATTCTGTCTTAACACCAGCAGCGTGTTGTTTCTGGTTTGCGATAATAAAACATAAAATGTTGGATTTGTTTGTGCCTCTCCCAGCAGATGATGTGGTCTGTGCTGAAAGCAGAGTGTATATTTTGAGATACACAAGAATCACAAAAGTGTGCGACAAGCTGGGTGAACTTTCACGTCCATCAGTGTTCCTTATGCCCGTAACACATGCATGAAAATCGCACTTGAAGAAATTCAATATTCAGAAGATTTCCAGGTATTCTTTCTGTTTATTATTATGTTAATCTTCTCCGTATTAAATCCAGTAAAAAACTTTCACTACATTTTGCAGTACCATATGTAGTTTGTGGCCAATATTGTGTTACATTTATTGAAACCCAATCCAAACAAATCTTATGGCTCACACTGTATTCTCCCCAGAGTTTTGAAGAAATGTGCCTACAGCTATTATCGCATCTATCGACTCTCTAGGATTTAACTGGACCAGGCGCTGGTCCCAGGTGACTAGAAAATGACCTACATGGTGGCAAAGTTCAAGAAGGGTGAAAGCACTGAGACTGAGATTAGAGACCTGTCAGTCCTACTGATATGATAAAAGTGCAAAATGATATGTGACACACAATTCAATGACTTTGATCAGTGAAAATGTTTACGAAATACATTACACGTTCAGTAATTACACTTGCCATTGACAATACGTCTAGGTTTAAGAGTAATGAATAAATGGCACTACTTAATAATCTTATTTGGTAATTGATTTTTGAGCACAATGCTCACCACTTTTTATAAAAGAAAATCGGAAATACAAAGCGTTTTGTCTGTACGACTGCTTTTAGATGCTGGAGAAATGTGTTAAAGCACTTGAATATGTTGCAAAGAGAGGTATGACTTATGTTATGTTATGTTAGGTTATGTCGCAAAGAAGCCCTCAAAAGACAGCACTGCTATACTGATGGCTCCCTGTATGTGGCACAGAAGTCAATAATTTTTAAGATTTTTGTATAAAATTAATATGAGCAACAAACATTCAACAATAGGATCAAAACCAAAATACACAAACCGATCTTCGACTAAACTGATCAATTTGATAAATCAATTTTGTCCGTTAGATAGATTGTGAACACATACAAACGCAAAATCTATCACATGCATAGATTTGGTTATTCATGCATCTGCCTGTCACTTTATCCAAAAGGCTAATATGGATAGACAGATTTTAGATTGACAAAGGAGTCAAGGGTTATGGGGGTCAGGTAAAAAAGTGGCATTAAGTCCACAGTCAGATCAACCATAATATTATTGAATGGTGGAGCAGGCTTGATGGGCTGAATGGCCTACACCTGCTCATATTTCTTTTGATCTTATGGTAAACGTATGTTATTCTGCTCAGAAGAGCAGGCTGCTGATGGGTGTTACTAAGGAACAATGGTTCAATCAAAGTAAATTCCTGAGAGTGCAAGAGGGTTTAGTCTGAAAAGAATTTTGTGGTCCTGCTTTGCACTACAAGTAAAAGGAGACCACAGAATCTTTTACATTTTTCCTTGTGTGCTTTCTAATTATCTAAACTTTATTTGTGAAATAAGATACATCTCCATGCGTTAGAGACAAATAGGAAAAAAAGTAAATAATTTTTGGCTTGTCACACAAAGACTGCATTTAATATTTTCCAAAAAATCTAATTTGCGCATTGATGTTTAACATATTCCAGATTTCTAAAAAAAGAGTCTGTTATTCCTTAAAATATCAAAGCAGATTACCGTACTAATATCATCTTTAGGGTCTATCAAAAACACTTTAAATCGCATCTAATTTTTCAAGACGCAATGCAAAAGTACACTGGATATTTTGGGCAGTTGTTCAAACAATTTCCCATCAAGATTATCAGTCATTTGGTTCTCAATTGTGGACATTGACTTACAGGAATCTCCTGCCTCTGTATAGTTTCACCCCTGCATCGTGACCAAAAAGAAACTATGGAGGAGATTTTGAAGTTTTCCATGAAAATGCTATGAAAGACCTTACCACTCCTACCTGCCATTATTATGGCTCTTCGTGTTTTGCTGCATTCTCTAAATAGGCGGCACAGTTAATCTAACGATTTAAATGAGGTTCCTATGCAGTCACTAGGACCTAGAAGGCAGTTCTGGATTGAACTGGGCAGAGAATGCAGCATGCATGTTTTGCCCAGTGTCAGTTGGTAGACTGGCCAAAGAGGAGTGCAAATGTAAGCGTTTATTTCTATGGGGCCTGGAGAGGCAAGTGAGCCCCATCAGGCTCCACAAAATCAGTCCAGGCTGCTATCCCTCTGCCTTCCTACGCTCGCGAGATTGAAGTGACCCTTGCACCCGGCCAAATGGCATAAAGTTCTTCCGCCTCGGCTGTTTGATGCTGTGATGGCCCAGAGCCAGCGGGTTGCCTAGGGTACTTTGATTTGCACTTACAGTCCACCAAAGACAATGCTAATGAGAACCAGCCCTCAGAAATGGAGAAGGTCATGCTGAGGTATTCAGTCAGCCAGCCACACATAATTGCTTGGCAGGAAAAAGGCTACCCCTATGTTTTGTTCTTTCTTGATATTAGGTGGAGTCAGAAAACATGTCAGGAAATGCAAACAAAATCTTTGGCCATTCTAAACAGAAAAGCCACAGGATAAACCACACGGCCATGATGATTTTCATTCTCCTCTATCGTTCAGTTATCCAACACTTTCAATCTTTCCAGATCAAAACAGCAGTAAATATTTTTGGACATTAATTTTCAGGGTAAATTGCAAAATATAAAGCTATGCTCTGACTCAATCCCCATACATCCGTTTTCTCTTAGCTATATCAGCATTCAGTCTTGTAAATGTAACTGCTTGTAATTGTGAGTCATCAGCGACTAGATAATATAATAATAATCTTTGTTGTCACAAATAGGCTCACATTAACACTACAATAAAGTTACTGTGAAAATCCTATAGACGTCACTCTCCGGTGCCTGTTCAGGAACACAGAAGGAGAATCCAGAATGTCCAATTCACCTAACAAGCACATCTTTCGGGACTTGTGGGAGGAAATCGGAACACCTGGAGGAAACACATGCAGATATGGGGAGAATGTGAAAACTCTGCACAGACAGTGACGCAAGCCAGGAATTGAACCCGGATCCCTGGCACTGTGAAGCAACAGTGCTAACTATTGTGCTACCATGCCGCCCATAAGCTGGTGATATAAGCTGAGAGACAAGGCTAGAATACTTAAAGAGCACTTTGCGTTGGTGTTTACTAAGGAAGAGGAATCTGATAACGGACAGGTAGAAGAAGAGAAAGTGAAGGAAACCCATAGTTTGAACACTGAAAGAGAGGAGATACTGGAAAGGTTTGCTCTGCTTAGGATAGATTAGTTCCCTGGTCCCGATGGCTTGTGTTGTTGTGCGTGGTAATACGATGAGGCTGAGTTAAATTACAACGGTGATTTATTAACAGCGCCAGGGTCCCAGGTTCGATTCCCGCTTGGTTCACTCTCTGTGCGGAGTATGCACGTTCTCCCTGTGTCTGCGTGGGTTTCCTCTGGGTGTTCCGTTTCCTCCCACAAGTCCCGTAAGATATGCTTATTAGGTGAATTGGACATTCTGAATTCTCCCTCTGTGTTCTCGATCAGGCGCCGGAGTGTAGCGACTGGGGGATTTTCACAGTAACTTCATTGCAGTGTTAACGTAAGCCTATTTGTGACAATAAAGATTATTATTATTTTACTATCTATTTGCTGATGCCTCACAATTACAAGCAGTGACATTTAGAAGACCAAACGCTGATATAGCTGAGAGAAAATGAATGTATGGGGATTGACTCAGAGCAAATCTTTATATTTTGCAACTTACTCTGAAGATTAATGACCAAAAATGTTTACTGCTGTTTTGATCTGGAAATATTGAAAGTGTTGAGTAACGGTGGGGTTTTGCTCTGAGGAAGCTGAAGTACTCATGCATTAGGCTACAACCAAATAAAACGTCAAATTCAAGGTGTTCCTAAATATGTTTTGCTGTCACTCTTCATTCCCAACCATTTTCTACTGCAAAACTTGAAATATAAAGTTTTGCTACGCTCTGGATGGACAAATTTTCACTCAAATATAAAATATATTGTGGAACTTGTGCGCGTTGGGAATTGTGACCATAAGTCTCCTTAATTGATTGTGATGGGCAGTAACTTTGCTGAACTCAAGGGAAAATATTCTTTAATGGGCAAAAAAAAACATTTCAAACACAGAATATGCTTTTGAGTAGGCAAGACTAAACTTATTTTTTCAAACACTACAATTATTAAGTCTCTACCTGTATTATGATACAAAGCTGAAACCAGAAGCAATGGTCAATATATAGGAGAGTTCAAAATGGTATCCGAATGGATTTTCAAACAAAAAACATTTGAAGCTATTTAATTAATTTAATTGATCCAACTCTTCTTTATCTGGTTGATTTTGATGAGTTCTTGGGTCAGATTTTCACTACCGAGCTGGGTAGCTTAAATTAGGATATTTTGGTTTAAACGGCCATGTTACACCCAATTTGTGCTCCAGGGAGGTGAGCATGGAAGAGAGAAATGGGCCCGCGAATCCCAGAAGCACATTGTAGGTGACCATGGAGATTGGTGATTGTCGAGGCAGGCTGATTAGAAGACCCATTTTGGTTCTCTGCGACGTTGTCCCAGTTGCATTAAATGTCATTCAACTCATTAGACCTCACCCCTCACACATTCACACCCACGTCCCATGCTAATTACATGCCCCTTCCATGCCACCTTCATGCCCCATACCACCTCCATGCCCATTCACCTAGAATGCACTATGTACAGAACCAATGAGCCATATAATAACATTTTCATGTGCTGAAATACAGAGGGAAAAAAAATCAGAAATCGGCATTGAAAAGAATATTGCTGTTATTACAACCCTTTAAAGGTGTCAATCAGACAGGGCCCTCATGGTATCAGTAACAGAGGTTTTATCCACTTCACACCTCTTAATTTTGTGCAAATAAACATAAAGTGGAATTTGACAACCCCGTGGCAGGGGAGAGGCTTGAAAATGCAGTGAGCCGTTCAAATCTTCATGGACTTTGGTGGGACTGGAAGATCCAGCCAGTGGGAGGAACCATAAAATTCCACCCATAGACATTGTCAAAAGAGATCACACAAATAATAAGTTATTGTAATCTCATAAAGATATCATTCAAGCTGTATCAGCAGAAAAATATGGCCAGATATCTGGTTCTCCATCTTGGCTCATTATGAATGCTTGGCTGAGCTCCAAAACTCACAAATGCATTAATTCAGCAGGCGGCTGTTTGGAAAACTGGGATGGAGTGTTTACTTCACTTGATTGACTTTTTTGTGTTGTAATAAGTTATTCTTTCCACAATCCCTTTTGTCAATATATGTACGTTTATTCAGACAAGATTAAGAGGTGTGAAGTTCATAAAACTTTGTTTACGATTACTATAATGGCCATATCTGATCGACACTTTAAAGAGGTGCAAGAATAGCAGATCTTTTCAAAGCAGAATGTTGAATGGGTGATGTTTTCTCTCAGAATTTCAACACTTGCCATTTCCGTTAAATGGTTAATTCGTCCTGTACATAGTACATACTGGGTCAATGGGCACAGAAGTGACATGAGGGATGTTGGTGGCATTGAGGCCATAGAGGGGGCATGCAGGCATGGATAAGGCCTTTTAACATTACCTTTCAATATGTTCAAAAATCCAGATGATTATTCACAACTCCTCTGAGCGGCTGTGAACAATGAGTCGTCCAGAAGCTGGACCGACTCCACGAAAATTGCTTGGAGCAATGAGATGGCCAGATATGGGGTTCAGGAAATGAGCTCGCTACTCACACTGTTATCCCGCACTGGTGAAAATTCCTGGTGCTGGGGATGGGGCAGGAGTCCAGGACTCGGGTCTTACCTACTGTTTCCAAATGCCTCTGGCGTCGGCCTCACTCTGCAAAAATCCAAACTCTCACCTTCGATTCATTTTCCCCACGTATGTTAAATTGATCCTTTCATTCCATCCTTGACCAAAGATCCACCAATCTCAACCTGGAATAAAATCATCAGCTGACCATTCACACCTCTCTGGGCCAGAGTACTCCAAATTTCTCATCTCAGTCCTAAACAGATGACCCCTTATTCTGAGACTACGATCTCTAGCTCTGGACTCCCCTGCCAAAGGAAATATCCTCCCACTATTTACCCTGTCACCTCCCATTGTACTAAACCCCATGGAATATAGGCCCAATCTTAATCTCTCTTATCAGGCACTTTCCTCATCCCAGGAATTAATCTTGTGAGGAGATTGGGCATTCATTGCCAAGTGAAAGGCCTCAATTAGGCCATGGGCAGATAACCCACCAAATACCTCGCCTGCTGCCCATTATATAGTGCCAGGGCAGGGGTGGATGGGGAAAGATGGCAGGTATGCCGCCGATGGCACAGTGCCCTAATTTCACAGCCTATTGTCCCACCTTGGGGTGGCCCATAAAACGTAGCCCCCGGTTCTGTTGCAGCACACCCTGAATTAGTTTGAGCTAACCAAGTCTGCCTCAGAATAATTTCACCTCATAACAAAACTCTACCAAACATGCTAACAAAACCACATAGATTTTCATTCCTTGGTTCACATCCAGGGATTGGTTGTTTGTTAACTAATTATGTGCACATTGTTGTTGTTAGCTAATTAAACACACATTGTTTGTCTGCTAATTATATACACATTTACAATCAGAAGAACATTACACAAATGAGCTTTCCAGGACAGCAATAACAAAACCAACTTGTATTTATAAAGCCCCATTAAAATTAGGTAAATGCAGGAGCATTATCAAACAAAATTTAGCATCAAGCCACATAAGAAAAGGTTAGGACTTTTGACTTTTGCCAAAGAGGTAGTAGCCCCTTCACTGTCAGGTCAGACGGCCTGAAGGTGCTGGGAATATGGTTGCGAGGGACCAGGGTATGCGTTAAAAACTGGAAGGAGTGAGAAGGTATAATGTACCAAAACTGGGAATGTGGGAATGATGCTCCCTCTCCATTCCGGGTAATAACCTGGTCATTAGTGCAAGACACTCCCTGTGTTGCAGTATGTGGCGCAGGTCTGGCCCATTCCTCACTCCTGCGTGGTTGTGATTGCCTGAGCCATTTATCTCTTCATCTTGGGGCTAAAAATGGACTATGTTCGAAAGGACGTGATGTACAAACCTCTATATAAGGGGTGAAAATGTGCCCAACATTGCCTTAATCCCGATGGCCACCTTTGTGTGTGGCTGCATCAAGCTGTGCATAAACCCTCAGTATGCAAACACCAAGTGTCGCAAGGTGCTGAGGTTCCACTGTCCCCAGTATTGCAAAAGATGGGTCTGGCCATGCTGCCATGGAACAACCCAAATATTTGGACCGTGGTGTATCACCTGTCCCTTGTGGGAAAATATAATGCCTTCAATCACAAATCCATCAGGCAGTGGGATACACGTAACATCCTAGATGCCCTTCGAGAAGTTGAGATGGTGAATCCTGTCGGGTGGTTCGCGGAGCTGACTGTCAAGGCCGTTTGGCAGAATGCATCATCATCAGAGCTTCCATCAAGCACCAAGCCCGAGCTTGGCTGGTGGTGCAAAAGGCCCTCCCCGTCGGACACTTCCTACATACCCAGAGTCTCACCCCATCCGCACATTGCCTTTGAGGTGGGAAAAAGACCATTGTCCACCTTCTTGTGAAATGAGCCTTTGAAAAGAATGTCTTGAGAGAAATGGGATGGTTTTTGTCAAGGTTCACCCCAAGCAGCTGGGAGATGCTCTTTGCTCCACTGACTGTTCCTAGGGACATACACCAAGACAAACATCAGTTGCTGCCGGAGCATCATCAACTTGGCGAAAGACACTCTTTGGTCTGTCCGAAACCATTGCAAAGAATTGTCCTCGACCAAGTGTTGCAGACTGGCACATTCCAAAGCCCAGGACTATGTGCTGAGGGATACATTAAAGCTTGGGGCAGCTGCCAAAGAGGCACAATGTGGGAAGGTTGCTGTCTAAGACCGTTCAGACATAGTGAACTGAGGGGCTGCGAATTGTGTAGAACCCCCTTGGCAGTAGGACTTAAATTGAATGTACACAATGAATATTACACATATCACAATTGTACTGAAGCACCTCAGGATGAAACTTGATCTACGTCGACAACTTAAATACTTTTGTATCATTTGAAATGACCATTTTGAAATGTCTGGATTGTTTCTTTGCCTGTATTGAAGCACCTCAGAGTGCAACATGATGTATATAAAGAACCTGAATATTATTGCAGTCTGTGTGGTGGCCATTTTGAAATGTTCATTCAGATATCTTACGAATAAAGTAAATTTTGCGAAAGACAAGGTAGAAGCAACTTAATAGTGAAAACAGTGTAAGAGAGCTAGAGAAGTTTAAGGAGTGAATTCCAGAGGTTAGGGTCTTTCTCAGAGTGTTGTCTGGCTGGAGGACATTCCAAGGATAGGGCGCAGTGAGGCCATAGTTGGATTTAAAACAAGGATTGGAATTGATGTATTGCTTAACTTGGAGCTGATGTTAAATCAGCGAGCACAGGGGTAATGGGTGAGCGGGACTTGTTTCAAGTTACGACATGGGCAAGTATGTTTTCGAGGACCTCAGGGGTGTGATTCTCTGAGCCCCGCGTTGTGCCGGAGAATCGACGCACCCACGCCGCAACGCCCTGCGCCGGCGCGCGATTCTCCGAGGTGCGGAGAATCGGCACCATTTGCGCCGGTGCGTGTGACGTGGCGCCGGCCATGGGCCGCTGGAATTGGCAGGGCCGCCAATTCTCCATCCCGGATGGGCCAAGTGGCCGCACGGACACGGCAGAGTCCCGGTGGCGCCGTTCACCCCTGGTCACTGTCCTATCCTCATAACGCCACCGAACAGGCACATCTTTGGACACCAAGGGGCAATTTAGCATGGCCAATCCACTAACCTGTAAATATTTGGCCTGTGAGAGGAAAATAGAGCACCCAGAGGATGCCAACGCAGCCAAAGGGAGAACTTGCAAACTCCACACACACAACTACCCAAGGCCAGAATCAAATCTGGATCCCTCGTTCTGTGAGGCAGCAGTGATAACCACTGTGCCAACGAGCCACCCTTGAAAGTAAAATGTGGGAGGTCAGCTCGGAGTGCTTTGGAACAAGGGCAGCATGGTGGCGCTGTGGGTAGCTCTGCTGCCTCACGCGCCGTGAGGTCCTAGGTTCGATCATGGCTTTGGTCACTGTTCGTGTGGAGTTTGCATATTCTCCCCATGTTTGCATGGGTTTCGCCCCCACAACCCAAAGATGTGCAAGCAAGGTGGATTGGCCACGCTAAATTGCCCCTTAATTAGAAAAAAATTGGGTACTCTAAATTTATTTTAAAAAAGAAGTGCTTTGGAACAGTCAAGTCTAGAGTTAACAAAAGCATAAATGAAGGTTTCAACAGCAGGTAAGTCGAGTCAGGGGCAGAGTCGGGCAAGTGGGAAATAGTTGATCATAGCAATAGATTGGCTATATGGTCAGAAGTTCGTCTCACGTTCATATATGACACAAAGCTTATACATTGGACAGTTGGCGCAAAAATGGATTTTGCCAGGGTGCTGCATGTAGATGATAAATAGGAGGGGCCGAAGAATACATCCTTGGCGAACACCGAGATAACTGCGGGAGAGAGAAGGGAAGACGATAGAGGTGATTTTCTGACTGGGACGGGAAAGATAAAAATGAAACCAGGTGAGTGACTTCACAGCTATTTGGACAAATAAAGAGGCAATGGGAGTGGAGGAGACAAGTTTGTTCAGCTGCGACAAAGATCAAGAGGGAAGAGGAAGGATAGATTACCTGTGTCATTATCAAATAGGATGTCATTTGTGCTTTGATAAGAGCTGTTTTGGTCCTGTCATAGATATAGAAACCTGATCAGAGGGATTTAAACATGCAGCTCCAGGAAGAACAAACATAGCTTTTGGTACATTCAAGGGGTGCGATCCAATAGCCACGCTGCGCCGGAAAAGCAGCACTCCACGGTGCAGCATGGTCGATGAAAGCCTGGAGACCCCGCTCCCGGGATCTACCCAGCTCGCTGCATCTTGCGAGATCCAATGCAATATATGTGCCATTGTGCGTTCAGGCTGCGGGGGGAGGTTGGGGATCGTTTTGGGGCCCCGGAGATCAGGATGGCATTTAAAAATGGCGTCCCGATATCTCGCTGCACTGGGGGCTTTCGGCGATCAGAGTTCCCCACTCTATGTGCGGTGTCGGCCACGTGCTCCGTTCAGGCCCCTTATACAACGGGAGTCGCGCTGAATATTTCGACACTGCGAGCTCCGGGAAACACGTGGCTAAACACGCTCACTCGGAGACTTTGTTCCCTTTTGAGAGAATCGGGCCCAAGGACTTTGGAGAGGAAAGGGACACTGGAGATGATGTCGTAGATTATGGCAAATTCTGACAGATAGCAAATTTTAATACTTGAGACATAAATCAAGACGTGAGAAATAAAATTATGTTAATTATGTTTGTAAATATCATTATTGTAATCAGTAATGGAAAATCACACATTGAAAACTAGTTGTGATCTAGTGTACAATGTGCAGTAATTGCTAGTTAAAATTTGCTCCATATCCTACTGAGGTTATGATTACTCCATAAATATTGAGCATTGCAAATTAGTTATTTGAACACTGAACGCGATGGCTCCCATTTTATAGGACACACAAAGATTTGTTTCTTGACTCTTGTTCTGTTTAAAGTCAAGCTCCACTGCCTCCTGCATCAGTTCCCATCTGCATCAAGAAACTTTGGAAAGTCTGGTCCATAGACGGGGAGATAAACATTATCAAAACCATGTGAGTAGCTTATGTAGAGAAAAGCTTCACAAAGATTTCACACGACTCCCAAAACGTTCCCCCGTTGCTTCAGTTATCTGTAGCAATGGCCCCAGTGGAAACAAGCACATTTCAGTGGCAGCTGCAAGCTTCTGGATAATAGTTCAGTGTTTTACTGGCTTGTGAACATCTTAAGAATAGAGCAGTATTTCTTTTTAAGTAACATCATGTGGCGCTAACAATTGTACACAAAGACTCGCATGCAGTACAAGAGAGGTTTTATTACAGTGAGATGCTATTCCTCTGGCGGCAGCTGTAGAATGGCATCTCAGTGAAACTTACAAATATTTATACTGCTCCCTGTGGGCGGAGCTAGCTGGCAGGGGCTTATCGAAGAAACCTGTAACACAGGTACGACCATACATCCCCCTACTGCAAGCACACATATATACAGTGGTTAGATCACCACACATCAGTACCTCTGAGACTGAATATTGTTGATTACTTCCAATGCATGAGGTTAAGAATTGTGTGCTGAAGTAATGGGCGAAGTTCTTCGCCTCGCACACTGCAAATGTGAACCTTGATAGGGCGCGAGAATCGGGCATCTGGCCAGAATTGACGTCCATGCCCGACGGCGATTCGCTGCCATGCCCCAGTCCCTCGCTGGTGCCGATAACGACGTTTGGCACCGGCACCAGTGGCAGCATGCAAAATCGGCATTTTCATGCATTTAATTGTGATTCGGGGGTTGGATACAATATCCTTCCGCGATGCTCTGCTCCTCTCAGGTGGAAGTCTTGCGAGTGTGAATTCCTGCAATATTGACAAACGTGGACTGGGTGCCACGGCTGTGGAGGGGGAGTAGGAGACTAAAAAAACACTGAACAACAGTTGAAAACTGTCGGGCTTGTTGCGGGTTGGCTGGCCAGGCCATTGGGTAATAGCAGGTACTGACTTGGTAACAGGTCCATGGACTTGGGGTGTCCCCTTCAGAATCGGAGTGGTGTGGCTCGCACCGTCATTGCTGCAGTCATACTCCTTTGGTGCTACAGGCTCCTGGCTGCTCACACTGCCGAGTGCTGCCTGTGTCCTTTAAATGTTCAGAAGGCCTCTGGTCATCTGGGAGCCCACCAAGGCCGTCCCTTTGGACACCCTCCAGCTGATACCAGCTGTATCACCAAGGGCCACGCTTAATCAGGAGCCCACCAGGTGTTGGCACTCCCCAGAAGTGCTGCCCCTTTGCAGAGGAAGCAGGGGAGCAGCAGAGCTCACCCCAACCAGAGGACACCTGCACCACAACCTACGGAACCCTCCTTGGTTCTCTGTCCCTCTCAGGGCAGAGGACTCACCAGTGACGCCCATCCTTCCAGATCACCAGCTGTTCCCTCCTGGTCAGACTAGCAGTACTGACTGCCTCTGCCACCAACTCCCAGGTAGTGTTCAGGCGGGAAGGCTTGAGTCTGTAGCCCACCCTGGGGAAGAGGATGTCTCTCCGCTCCTCACTGGCATGGGGCTGTGGGTCCACTTCGGACTCCCAACCTGGGAGGGTGCAGGTCTTCTCTGCGCCATCTTGGTGGCAGCAGTGAGTGTGTGGTAATTGGAGTGTTTAAAAACAGCTCCAGCTGCCAAGCTCTTTGGCGCTAACTTTGGCCCCAACAGTTAGAATGCCCGCTGGACCCGGAATTACTTGGAATTCGCACCTTTAGTATGTACTGAATTGCTCCCCAAATAGTGCTCCCAATGGGAACATGAACCACACGCAATTCAGACCCGGTGGCAACACTTATGGCAGGTTTTACCCACCACCCGCCTCGTGTTTTTCGATGGGAGAGAGGGCCCGGCCTGCCAGTGGGATCTACTGGTCCTGCCGCTGACAACGGAGTTTCCCGTTGACAGTGCCCCTCATCGCCAAGAAACACGTGCACTGTTGAGGGACCGGAATTTCCGCCTGCGTGAACAGCCAGTAAATCCCGGTCTTAGTATTCCAAATGGGGAATTTCACCCAATGTTTCCTCACAAGTACTGAACTGTCAAATGGTTAAAAAAAGTTTTGCCCGTGATTCTCTGGTGTTTCCCGGCTGCACGGCATTCGCTGGCAGTGTGATTCTATCCTCCTGCAACTTGTCAATGGGATTTCTCATTGAAATCACCTCAAACACCGCAAAACCTGCTGGTGGGGGTGCACTGCCAGCAAGATAAATGAATCCCGATGACCGAAGAATTCCAGTCTATATTTGAAAAGGGGTTCTATGTTGGATGGATGTGTCATAAAGGCAAGGGACCAAGAAAGAATGGATAGAAAGAAACAGCCTGTGAGAGAAATAGGGAGAGGCTAGTTCAGGCAGCGACAGAGCGAAAGTTTGAAAATATAGGTTAATAACAGAAAATGATTGAGGAAATGAGACAGCACCAAAGCTAAAGTAGAAAGACGTTCTTTTTCAAATTAACAAAATGGAACGTGTCCAGAACCTAAGGATGTGAGGCCATATTGCAAGATTGAAATTCCATCCTGTGATTTGGAAGTGTGGTGAAACTGGCCAGTACATATATGAGTCACATGTATTTTTATATTATGTTTATTGGCGCAAGCCTCCTCATCTTTTTATGATTTTTAAGCTCTCAATAGTGCCTCTAACTTATAGGTTACTCACCTAGAGAGACCAAAATTTAACCTGAGTTGGGCAAAACCTCTAGCTACCACATTGGGACAGTCAATTCAACACATTTGGGTCTTCGTTGCCAACTAGCCATCGGGGTCAATAAATTATTCCCCAATACAACGTTAGTTATCCTGCATCCCAATTGCTGGAAATGACAGAAATATATCCAGCTCTTGATAAGTAATGCAGAGTAGTGTACTTCCTATTGTGTTTGTGGATCAGGCTTGAAGGGCTGAATGGCCTACTCTTGCTCCTATTTTCTATGTTCCTATGTGAGTAAAACGTAAAATGTCAGATTTGTTCAATGATTCCAGACCCTAGCAATCTAAATGCAATTTGTTTTGGTTTTACAATCTTGATGTTTTTGATTCTGACACGAAAAACAATAAATATGATGCTTAGTCAGAGACTTTGTCAGATCATCTTTACTATTTTTCTATCGCTGCAGTGTCAACACTGAACAAGCATCTGAGCAGCAAGGAGCTGTGAAACTGGGTCCCCATGGCTCACATTGTACCACTCATACCTTGGGGCCCATCTCAGTGAAGACTGCCATCTTGTTGTCACTGTCTCTCTACATATGCAGTTTGAACAGCTCAGTGTTTGCTGTTTCATTCTCTGCTATGCCCCCCAAAGGAATGTCCTAATTTTAATATAAATAGAATGCTTCATCACGCAAGAGCACAGCAGCATGAGCACCATAACTCCCAGTACTGCTGGAGACAATTGTGTATGGACAAGTGTTGCAGCTGAATGCTACAAGGAGGTCAAAGCGAATGTAAAACATGAAGTTAGCACTTCTGCTCTATCATAGACTAGCATCAAAAGAAATTCAGTCTCCTCTAATACTTAAGTAACAGGTATGGATTCATTTAAAATATAATTTGAATATTGTGACTAACACAGGCTTCTACATATATTACCATGTTTTAAAGTGTTTTCATTGCTCAAAATCACATTAGTAACAGTGAGAGCATGTGAGGAAAATAATTAAGCAAAGATGTAAATTTAAAAAATAGGAAAGGGTCAAGATTTGCATTAGAACAGCAATATTGCAACATTAATATGCTTAAGCATCCCTTCAGTGCAGACAAATAGGCAAAGCAAGTTTAAGGTAATCAATGAGACAGACAAAATGTTGACGTATGTTCAGATTTAAGTTTTGAATGTGTCATATTAATATTTATTATTTACAATTTCTGCTATTTTCTCAGTTACTAGTAACCTTTAGCCACAACACTGTTAGAGGGGATTTGGCATTAAGAATTTCTTGCTTTTCAGGAAACTTATGCCATCTGGGAAGATCCCATCATTATTGTATAATTGCAATACTTGCCCATGCCTCGTATCACCTTGATCGCAGCTTAATTGACTGATGCTTTATAAATTGATCATTCTGGCTTGCAAGCTAAACACTATGGGAAACATCACCATACTAAAAATGAACAAATTTAAAATCAAATAATTCTTCACAATGAGCACGTGGAAACAAAATTGTTACATTATTATAAAGGGATAAATTAGCATGAAAAGCCACGTGTAAAATTCACCTATCGATTAGAGGCAATTGATTAGTATTATTGTAAACGTCTTTGATAACTAACTCAGGCTTTAATAAGAAGATAATGTTGCAGTTTAGTGAGGAAAACTATGTATAGTTCAGGAAATTTATATTCTACATAATGGAAGCGCTAGTAAGTCATGAGGTATTTTTGAAGTATATTTTGGTCGTAAATAGCTAAGACTGAATTGACTCCAGTTGAGTGTTTGGGTTTATGTGTTGCTAAAATCCAAGTCAAGTGCCTTACCCATTCACAGTGAATCAGTCTGAAATATTTGCATTGAAATAGCCCTGATGTCCAGCTCTCTAAGGTAGCAAACATAATACACACACCACTTCAGCAGTCAGCACTATTGCTAATGAGATGTACCTGGTTACATAAAATCAGGCAAATCATTTGCTCATTGATTGATAGATATCTGACAGGCTCATGTCATGACTGTTATCGAGGGATCACCACATTCTCTCAGTTCGAGACTTAAAACACTTCAGTATGGGAAAAATTGCAGGCTGGCCAGTAGCAGGAGGACAGTGCCTGGGGCCAAATCTGCTAATAACTAAGTCCCAGAGAAAACTGATTTGTGGCTTCTGATCGCATCCACCTAGAGCCTTCACAATTGACTAATTGCGGTTCATCTGGATGTAGATCTATCTTGGCTAACAAGAAAGCACTAGAAGTCTTCATTTAGCTATCGAGCCAGGTCCCTGGAGATCTGTTTGCAGCTGTCCTTTCCACCTTCCCAATCAACACATCAAAAGCTGGGGAATCTATTTTCCTTTTTAAAAAATAAAATTTCAAGCTGCAAGTGCAATAAAGTTTCTGGGCATGACAGTTAAAGGTCCATTTGCATCTGGTATGCCACATCCAATGAAGGAGATTTGTGGCATTTTACATGATTTAAAATTATAAGTTCACCTGTAGCAACATGTAACTTCAAATATATAGCCATCATAATTCATTCCCAGACTCATTCATTTGTTTTTCAACAACTTCAGTCATGTTTTTGTAACTATAGGGCAGATGATTAAATTAATTTCACAGAATATAATTTTGGAAAAGGAGGAAATGTCTTACAATCAAATATGTAAGGCTTGTAATAAAGAGCAGGTTTAATAACTAACTATTTAATCAAACTTCATTTGTATTCCAGACAAACCACTTTATTACAAACTCATGCAAAATCACAAATTGTTTCTTGCTAACATTCATTTTAACAAGATTGAATTTCTCTGTTGCAATTATTGCATCTGTGAAATGGGCATTTGAAACAATTAATGGAATTTTCATAACAGTTTGCAATAACATAATAATTATGATTTTAAAATAATTTCTGCTGCTCTGTGTGTATTTATCATTATCTTCTGAGATTTCATCAGTGACGGATCATAATTGTAAATTTTCATCTGCAAGTGAGGTTGCAAGATGTACAGCATGAAAGAAAATTCTTTCTAAAACATTACAAAGCATTAACTCATTTTCTTCTCTCTTTTTGATTCCATCATACCATCCAACAATTTCAGATTCTATTTCAGAATGACAGATTTCCCTATTTTATTTTTATCAGAACTGTTAGGATATGAAACTGTTTTCAGGACTGAATCGTAGCAGAGCCAAATGTCGACAGAAATATCCCAATAACTAGTCAGCTCAAAGAACTGCTAAATCGTAGCAGCAGCCAAAACAGTAATCTACTACTATTTGAACATGTATTAATTAAATGATTGAATAATCATTGTAGTTCACTTTGATGTTTAAAGAAAAGCAGGCTGTCAACTGGAAATATGTCTCACGTTTTACTAACATAATGGACAGGATTTCATGGTCACAGCAAAACAAAACATACAAAATGCTATCATTTAATTCAATAAATCTACTCACTTTCCCTGCTCTGGGCAAAGAAAGTTAAAAGCAGTTTCTCATTGAGGACATATGTGACATGACCAGGGTAAGGTAGCTTTTTCATCACATCATCCACCACTTTTAAGGCTGACTGCACTCAATTTCTTAGACAATCTACACACCATTTTCAGTTCTGTACCTCCATAATTTATCACAACAATACCTCAAGCATACAGATCAGGGTAAAAAATGAAAGCAATTTACAGTATGAAGATGAAAGAAGTCTAACGGCTGCAGAAGAGCTACTATGTAAATCACCTCCACAACTTCAAGGAATGTCGACAAAATATTCTGGAATTAATTTTTACAGCATTCCGCTGCAGGTCACGAGAAGGTAAATCTAGTTTTTTTCTCTTCCCCCCCCCTTATATCTGGAGCTGTTTATCAATATATTAAAGAGGAAATTGATTCTATTTCTTCCCTCTATCTGCACAATAAGAACCTTATGCAGTGCCTTTTTCCATAATAATGATAGCAAACAGTTAAGCATTATGTGCAATTGGCTTCCAACTGTGCATGTTTGTAGGAACAACCAACAATTACACGACATTGATATGAATAACTGTGTGACGAATTGAAGATGAATAGTGCTGTTACTCACAAAACATCCAGACGCTGGGACTCATGGCTCATTTTTTTTTTTAAACCCTTGCTCGTTTCTCTCCAGCTCCTTTAGAAATGCCCTGCTTCATTATCACAACACAGCTTTAAAAAGTACACTTTCAGTTAGCATAAAATACCGAGAAGGGTGAGACAGAATTATTCCTACATTATTGTTCAAACAAATGTGACCTTGTAGTCAAAGGATGGAAAGCGTATGGGTCATCTAAACATTTTCTTGGGAACAAGGAGATCTAATGTTTAAAAAAACAGTAAAAGGTCAGGCCAGGAGCTGCTTTTGAAAGAAGTTCTGTTGCTTTCACTTCCCGCACCAAACCTAAAAATTGACATTGCCTCTTAAATATTATGTAAGGAATGACAGATGTTGATTTAATTGATAATGAATAAAACTCCAGGCATTTATTGAACGTTAATCCCATCTCTTAGTCAATTATTATTCTAGTTATGGTTATAGGACGGGAAGGAAAATCCAATGGGAGTAATTCTTGTTCAAAGTATCTTCAATTATCTATTAAAAAAAAACATATTGACAAAAGCGACACTTTACATTTTTAAAGAAATGTCAGGTGATAATTTTGACTTCAATGGAAATACAAATTAAAATCAGGTGAAATATAAAACAGGCAGCTGCATCATGGTTGCCCATTTTATTTTATTTAAAAAGAAAATTCCAATTAAGGGGCAATTTAGCGTGACCAATCCACGTACCATGCACATCTTTGGGTTGTGGGGGTGAGACCCATGCAGACACGGGGAGAATGTGCAAACTCCACACAGACAGTGACCTGGGGCCGGGATCGAATCCAAGTCCTCGGTGCCATGAGGCAGCAGTGCTAACCACTGTGCCCGCCGTGCCACCCCCCCCCCCCCCCCCCACTATTCTCCATTTAGACCAATGCACAAATAAAAAATGATCTCAGTATGTTTCTCCCTCGCCCACCATGAGAAAACTTAGTTAACAGTCAGTTTTTACAGGACTGGGCATCGGTCGTAGATCAACAGCTCTGTTAGATGAAGTCAGCTTACAGTGCAGTCAGTGGACAACTGAGGTGATGAAAGGGATTTCGTCCCTACTTTCAGGTTTGAGATGGTTGCAGTGCTCAGTCAAGCTTGCTGGCTGTAAGATGGAGGTGCGCATAATTATCCACCTTCCTCGTTCAGACGGAAAACCACTCAGATAGGGAGGGAGGGGTCAAGCATGCATCAGCAAAATGGCAGAGTGTTTTTTTGGAGCCAGTCCTGTTTTTACTGGCCGAACAAAAATATTTGGATCGTAACCACTTGTGATCCCTCCAAGAGAAGACAACTGACTGGAGTGGTCATGAGAGTGTCAAATTGGGTCCTCCAACTGTTTTGTGTTTCACAGCCACCAGCCTGTAATAGGTCGCTATGTTGCTTACAAATTTACAGGCCCATTTTGAAAATTGCAGCAGCCAGCCCTTGGGCATCAATTGAATGGTCAATGCGCCCCTCCCAAAATTTACAGCTGCTGACTGTCCATTTTTCAGGCGAGAAATTGGCAGCCATAGGTTGAAAATGACACCCAATAAAAAAACGGCACTTCATATTTTTAAAAAGTCAAGCGATATTTTAGTCAATACATTTTGAAGAGACAAAGAGAAATACTTTGGGCAAAATAAATCACCCTTCACCTCCCTTCCCCCATTAAAAGGGAAAATGTCGATGTTGTTGATGTGTTCCACGATTAGCTAAAAATAATTGGACTAGTAGGTGTCTGGAATCTAATGATATTCCCCAGCAACTCTAAATATTTCCCCTATAAAAGCTCTGGCTCCATGGAAACTAGTAAAGCTATTTAAAAACAAAGGTTCACAACTCCAATATTGAGAAGCTCTATCACAGTATAAATAGAACATGTGGCAGTGGACCACAGAATACCAAAGATGTTCTGACTTTTCCAACCCACTCATAACTTTGATGATAGTCAGCTATGCCATTGGGTCACTTGTTAAATATGTTGGTATTGAACTGTCTGCAGGCAGGTGTCCTCAGTCCATTGCAGCTTCTCGTCCACATCCCAGCTCATTAGAATGTTGGTTTCTAAGCAGTCATACCCAATGGGGTAATGTTATTTTCCAGCAGCTATAACAAGAATGGACTTACAACTAAAACAAAAACAGGATATGGACACACTATTGATGAAATTAAGTTATACCATTGGCTATCTCCACTTGTTCACTGTATTGGATCAGCTATGACTCAGTCAGTCAGGTCAATGTGATCCCACATTTTCGGTTTGATCCTGCTTCTTCCCACAGTTTCTGCTCTACAATTTTGATTTCAATAATTTTGAAAAGCAAGAACAAGTTTCAAAAGCTTTGAGGTAAGCTTTATTTTAAGTATTCTTTAAAAAGCAGAGAAGGTTTGGATGTGTGTATGTGTCTGTGTGCCAGAGGAAAAGGTATGGCAACATTCTCATTATTGTGTTTTGTAAAACTTTGGAAAGTGCATTAATCGAAGGCGAACAGAGAGAGAGAAGCAACATGAAGAGCTAATAGGAAAGGAAGAGCAATGATGCACGATCGATCACTACTGAAGCGAGATTGTAGTCCAATTGAAGGCTTTAATGAACAAGTAGTTACCCCAGCAGCTCCGGTACAGAATGACTGCTGTGAGTGAAACACTGACTCTTATGCTCCGCCTGCTAGGCGGAACTAGCAGGCAGGTTCTACCACTCATACTACAATATAAGGTACATCCCACCTAGGTACCGTGATACCCCTAATATAGCCTACCACATTCACCCCCTATTTAAAAAAGAGTCCGGCAGGGGTGGTGGCCTTGCTTTTACAGTGGTAGAGGTTATAGCGGTACCCTTCGGTGCTTTTCCATGCAATATTTACAACTTCATTTTACAATGAGACTATCAGTCGGTCAGGGGCCCTGGTTGTCCTCTGTGATCATTGCAGTCCCGGCGGTGATGCTGGCGTCGGCTCGGGCATCCGTGGCTCTGGGAGCATGTCGTCTTCAGCTTCATCGCATATGGATGGGGCCAGTGGAAGGACGCATCCTCCTGGGAAGGGGGCTGCGGTGGTGTGCGCCGGTGGAAAAAATGGTTGGGGTTAGTGGGGTGGGGGGGGTGAGGGTTGGGACCAGCGGGGGCCAGATCCCGGAGGACGACCGTGTCTTGTCGGCCGTCGGGGTGTGCCACATAGGCATACTGGGGGATAGCATGGAGGAGGTGTACCCTCTCGACCAGTGGGTCCGACTTGTGGGCCCGTACGTATTTGCGGAGTAGGACGGGTCCGGGGGCTGCCAGCCATGTTGGGAGTGAGGTCCCCGAGGAGGACTTCCTTGGGAAGGCAAGGAGACATTCATGAGGTGTTTCATTGGTCGTGGTACACAGCAGTGATCGGATGGAGTGGAGTGCATCGGGGAGGACCTCCTGCCATTGGGACACTGGGAGATTCTTGGACTGTAGGGCCAGTAGGATGGCTTTCCAGACCGTCCCGTTCTCCCTCTCTACCTGCCCGTTTCCCCGGGGGTTGTAACTGGTCGTCCTGCTGCAGGCAATGCCCTTGCTGAGCAGGAATTGACACAGCTCGTCACTCATGAAAGAGGACCCCCTATCGTTATGGATGTAGGCGGGGAAACCGAACAGGGTAAAGATGCTGTGGAGGGCTTTAGTGATGGTGGCAGCCATCATGTCGGGACAGGGGATGGCGAAAGGGAACCGGGAGTACTCATCAATCACGTTTAAGAAATACATGTTGCGGTCGGTGGAGGTAAGGGGCCCTTTGAAATCCACGCTGAGGCATTCAAAGGGGCGGGAAGCCTTCACCAGGTGCACTTTCTCTGGCCTGTAGAAGTGCGGCTTGCACTCCGCGCAGATTTGGCAGTTTCTGGTTACGGCCCTGACCTCCTCGATGGAGTAGGGCAGATTGCGGGTTTTAACAAAGTGGAAGAACCGGGTGACCCCCGGGTGGCAGAGGTTGTCGTGGAGGGTCCGGAGTGGGTCCACTTGTACACTGGCACAAGTGCCGCGATCAGGGCATCAGGAGGCTCGTTGAGCTTCCCGGGACGATACAAGATCTCTTATTTATAGGTGGAGAGCTCGATCCTCCACCTTACGATCTTATCATTCTTAATTTTGCTCCGCTGTGCATTGTCAAACATGAAGGCTACCGACTGTTGGTCAGTGAGGAGTGAATCTCCTGCCGGCCAGGTAATGCCTCCAATGCCGCACAGCTTCGACGATGGCATGGGCCTCCTTCTCGACGGAGGAATGGCGGATTTCTGAGGCGTGGAGGGTGCATGAAAAGAAGGCCACGGGACTGCCCGCCTGATTGAGGGTGGCAGCCAGAGCTACGGCTGATGCGTCGCTCTCGACCTGGAAGGGGAGGGACTCATCGATTGCGTGCATCGCCGCTCTGGCGATGTCTGCTTTGATGCGACTGAAAGCCTGGCCGGCCTCTGCCGATAGGGGAAAAAAACGTGGACTGGATTAGTGGGCAGGCCTTGTCTGCATAATTGGGGACCCACTGGGCGTAATAAGAAAAGAAGCCCAGGCAACGTTTCAGGGCCTTGGAGCAGTGCGGGAAGGAAAACACCATGAGGGGGCACATGCGTTCGTAATCTGGGCCTATGACTCCATCATGCACTACAAGGCTGAGGATGGCTAGGCGATCGGTGCTAAACATGCCTTTGTCCTTGTTATAGGTTAAGTTAAGGATTTTTGCGGTATGGAGGAATTTGCGGAGGTTGGTGTCGTGGTCCTGCTGGTTGTGGCTGCAGATGGGGACAGTGTCGAGGTACCGGAACGTGGCCCGCAGACCGTACCGGTCAACCATTCGGTTCATCTCCCGTTGGTAGACCGAGACCCCATTTGTGACACCAAAGGTAACCCTTATGTGGTAGTCGGTATTAGAGGTATTACGGTACCTAGGTTGATGTTGTAAGATCATTGGTGTGGGAGGTACCTGAGACAGTAAGATCATTGGTGAAGCCTGCCTGCTGGTTCCGCCCAGTAAGGCGGACTATAAGAGTCTGTGTCTCCCTAGCTGCTGCATTCTGTACCTGCGCAGCTGGCGGAAATATCTAGTCCAATAAAGCCTTCAATTGTACTCCAATCTCGCTTCGAGAGTTATTGATCGTGCATCAATTTATTGGACCAGATTTTGAAGAATGGAGCTCCGCATCAAGCCGGAGTGTCTGCAACTTAGCCCCCATGCGGCAAACTCAGCGGCAACCTTCAAACACTGGCTGGCGTGCTTCAACGGGTACCTCAGGATGGCCACGACTACGCCCACGGAGGACCAGAAACTGCAAGTTCTCCACTCGAGGGTGAACCCAGAGATCTACATGCTCATCGAGGATGCGGACGATTTTGAGGCCGCGATGGCCCTGTTGAAAGGACACTATATTCGCCCAGTAAACCAGGTTTACACCCGACATCTTCTGACGACAAGACGACAAATCCCGGGGGAATCACTAGACGAATTCTACCGTGCACTTCTGGTTCTAGGTAGGAACTGTGACTGTCCGTAAGATTCTGCCAGCGACCATACAGAACTTTTATTCATTCCAGGTATGCTGTTCTCCCAAATCTGTCAGTGGTTGCTGGAGAAAGAGACACTCGGCCTCAAGGAGGCACGGGCCCTCGCTAGCTCTCTAGATGTGGCATCCTGCAACGCCCACGTGTATGTCCCCGACCGCACGGCAGCCCCATGGGCAGCGTGGAACCCACCCGTGGCTGACCCCGATGCATCCCCCATCCCCTCACAAGCTTGTACTGCGTGGCTGCCAGGCAACCTCGGGGGGCCCGGCTGCTATTTTTGCGGGCAAGCCAAGCACCCCCGGCAACGCTGCCCGGCCCGCTCCTCCATTTGCAAAGGCTGTGGAAAAAAGGGGCATTTCGTGGCGGTATGCCAGGCCCGGGCGGTCGCCGCTGTCTCCGGGGGCGAACCGGGGCTGCCGCCACAACTCTCTCCGCAGGCCACGTGCGGCCCGTGGGAACTGCCGTCTTCAATTTCCCGAGCCACGTGCGGGCCCCGGGTGCCGCCATCCTGTTCACCAGGAACCACGTGCGATGCGTGGGTTCCGCCATCATGCCCATCCCCAGCCATGTGCGACCTGTGGGCGTCGCCATCTTGGCTGGAGTGTCAGGACCCCGATTCGGATGACCGTACACCGCCCAAGGAAAATCTTCAGCTTCTACCACGACTCGCATCGGTGACCCTGCACCAGTCTTGGCCCCGAACTCTCTCGACCGCAACGACGACCGTGCTCATCAACGGACACAAAACATCCTGCCTGATCAACTCCGGGAGCCCAGAGAGCTTCATACACCCCAACACGGTAAGGCGTTGTTCTCTTCCCATCCACCCAGGTAATCAAAGAATCTCCCTGGCCTCCTGGTCTCACTCTGTAGAGATCAAAGGGTTCTGCATAGCTAACCTCACGGTATGTCCTCCCTCACCTCTGCGCTGCCTCGCTCCTGGGTTTGGACTTCCAATGCAATCTCCAGAGCTTAACCGTTAAATTTGGCGGCCCTATTTTGCGAACCCCACTCCGGATTGCAAACCCATCGCCACCAGGAGCAGACGGTACAGTGCCCAGGACTGGACCTTCATTAGGTCGGACGTCCAGCGGTGATCGAGGCTAGCAACAGCCCCTGGAGAGCTCAAGTAGTGGTTGGGAGAACAGTAGTAGTGGTGCACCGGGGAAAAGCCCAGGATGGTCATCGATTACAGTCAGACCATCAACAGGTATACACAACTCGACGCGTACCCTCTCCCCCGCATATCTGATTTGGTCAATCAGATTGCACAATACAAGGTCTTTTCCACGGTGGACCTCAAATCTGCCTACCACCAGCTCCCCATCCGCCCAGACGACCGCAAGTACACTGCATTTGAAGCAGATGGGCGGCTCTACCACTTCCTAAGGGTTCACTTCGGTGTCACAAATGGAGTCGCGGTCTTCCAACGGGAGATGGACCGAATGGTTGACCGTTGCGGTTTGCGGGCCACGTTTCCGTACCTCGACAACGTCACCATCTGCGGCCACGACCAGCAGGACTACGACTCCAACCTCCGAAAATTCCTCCAAACCGCAAAAATCCTTAATTTAACCTACAACAAGGACAGATGTGTGTTCAGCACCGACCATCTAGCCATCCTCGGCTCGTAGTGCATGATGGAGTCATAGGCCCAGATCCCGAACGCATGCGCCCCCTCATGGAGTTTCCCCTCCCCCACTGCTCCAAGGCCCTGAAACGCTGCCTGGGATTGTTTTCATATTACGCCTAGTGGGTCCCCAATTATGTGGACAAGGCCCGCCCACTAATCCAATCCACGGTTTTCCCCCTGTCGGCAGAGGCCTGCCAGGCCTTCAGCCACATAAAGGCGGCTATCACAAAGGCCACGATGCACGCAATCGATGAATCCCTTCCCTTCCAAGTCGAGAGCGACGCGTCTGACGTAGATCTGGCGGCCACCCTCGACCAAGCGGGCAGGCCCATGGCATTCTTCTCACCCACCCTCCATGCTTCAAAAATCCGTCATTCCTCCATTGAAAAGGAGGCCCAGGCCATAGTAGAAGCTGTGCGGCACTGGAGGCATTACCTGGCCAGCAGGAGATTCACGCTCCTCACTGACCAACAGTCGGTAGCTTTCATGTTCGATAATGCACAGCAGGGCAAGATAAAGAACGATAAGATCTTACGGTGAAGGATCGAGCTCTCCACCTACAACTACGAGATCCTGTATCATCCCAGGAAGCTAAACGAGCCTCCTGATGCCCTATCCCGCGGCACATGTGCCAACGCACAAGTGGACTGACTCCGGGCCCTCCATGAGGACCTCTGCCACCCAGGGGTCACTCGATTCTTCCATTTTATGAAGACCCGCAACCTGCCCTACTCCATCGAGGATGTCAGGACCGCCAACAGGAACTGCCAAATATATGTGGAGTGCAAGCCACACTTCTACCGGCCAGAGAAAGCTCACCTGGTAAAGGCTTCCCGTCCCTTTGAACGCCTCAGTATGGACTTCAAAGGGCCCATCCCCTCCACCGACTGCAACACGTACTTCCTGAACATGATTGACAAGAACTCCCGGTTCCTATTTGCCATCCACTGCCCCGACATGACCGCAGCCACCGTCATAAAAGCCCTCCACAGTATCTTTACCCTGTTCGGTTTCCCCGCCTACATACACAGCGATAGGGGGTCCTCTTTCATGAGCGACGAACTGTGTCAATTCCTGCTCAGCAAGGGCATTGCCTCGAGCAGGACGACCAGTTATAACCCCCGGGGAAACGGACAAATAGAGAGGGAGAACGGAACGGTCTGGAAGACCGTCCTACTAGCCCTACGGTCCAGGAATCTCCCAGTCTCCCGCTGGCAGGAGGTCCTTCCCAATGCACTCCACTCCATCCGATCACTGCTGTGTACGACGGCCAACGAAACTCCTCATGAATGTCTCCTTGTCTTCCCTAGGAAATCGTCCTCTGGGACCTCGCTCCCAACCTGGCTGGCAACTCCTGGACCCATTCTGCTCCGCAAGCACGTGCGGGCGCACAAGTCGGACCCATTGGTTGAGAGTGTCCACCTCCTTCACGTTAACCCTCAGTACGCCTATGTGGCGTACCCCGACGGCTGGCACGATACGGTCTCCCTACGGAACTTGCCACCCGCTGGATCCCCCCCCCCCCTACCAACCCTACCCTCCCTCCCACCGGCGCACCCCACGGCTGCTCCCTTCCCAGCTGGATCGGTTCTTACACTGGTCCCACCCAGGGGTGATGAAACTACCGAAGAAGCCAAAGTCACGCTCCCGGAGTCAGGGATGCCCGAGCCGGTGCCTGCATCACCGCCGAAACTGCGATGATCACAGAGGACAACCAGGGCCCCCGATCGACTAATTGCTTCATTTTGATATGTGCATGTAAATGAATACTGTAAATAGTTGTGACATGTAATAAGGCAAAACACTGTACCACCGACGGGTACCACCATAACCTCCACCACTATATAACACAAAACTACAACCCCCGCCGGACTCTTTTTCTTAACAGGGGGTGAATGTGGTAGTCGGTATTAGAGGTATTACGGTACCTAGGTTGATGCTGGAAGATCATTGGTGTGGAAGGTACCTGAGACAGTAAGATCATTGGTGAAGCCTGCCTGCTGGTTCCATCCTGTAAGGCGGAGTATAAGAGTCTGTATTTCCCCAGCTGCTGCATTCTGTACCTGCGTTGCTGGGAGAAACATCTAGTCCAATAAAGCCTTCAATTGTATTCCAATCTCGTTTTGAGAGTTATTGATTGTGCATCACCTTAGAAAGTGGTAGAGCCGCCCATCTGCTTCGAATGCAGTGTACGTGCGGTCGTCCGGGCGAATGGGGAGCTGGTGGTAGGCTGATTTAAGGTCTACTGTGGAGAAAACCTTGTATTGCGCTATCTGGTTGACCATTTCAGATATGTGGGGGAGAGAGTACGCGTCGAGCTGCGTATACCTGTTGGTGGTCTGACTGTAGTCTATAACCACCCTAAGTTTCTCCCCGGTCTTTACAACCACTATTTGAGCTCTCCAGGGGCTGTTGCTGGCCTCGATAATGCCTTCCTTTAGTAACTGTTGGACTTCCGACCTAATGAAGGTCCGGACCTGGGCACTGTACCGTCTTCTCCTGGTGGCGACGGGTTTGCAATCGGGGGTAAGGTTTGCAAACAGGGAAGGCAAGTCGACCTTGAGGGTCGTGAGACCGTTGACAGTGAGGGGGGGTATGGGGCCGCCGAATTTGAACGTTAAACTTTGCAGGTTACACTGGAAGTCCAGTCCCAGGAGTGTGGCAGCGCAGAGATGGGAGAGGACGTAGAGTCGGAAGTTATTGTACTCGACGCCCTGGACCGTGAGTTTGGCTGTGCAGTATCCCCGGATCTCCACAGAGTGGGACCCAGAGGCCAAGGAGATCTTTTGCTAGGTCTTCCAAAGGGAGATGGACCAAATGGTCGAACGGTACGGTTTGCGGGCCACGTTTCCGTAATTAGATAATGTCATCATCTGCGGCCATGATCAGCAGGCCCACGATGCCAACCTCGCTAAATTCCTCCGCACCGCCACTCTTCTCAACCTCACGTATAATAAAGAGAAGTATGTGTTCAGCACGACCCGCTTAGCCATCCTTGCCTATGTAGTCCAGAACGGACTTCTGGGGCCCGATTCCGACCGCATGCGGCCCCTCATGGAGTGTCCCCTCCCCCACTGCCCCAAGGCCCGCAAACGCTGCCTGGGGTTTTTTTCGTACTACGCCCAGTGGGTCCCAAACTATGCGGACAAGGCCCACCCACTCATACAGTCCACTCAATTTCCCCTCACGGCCGAGGCACAACAGGCCTTCGCCCGTATTAGAGCAGACATAGCCAAGGCCGGGATGCACGCAGTAGACAAGACACTGCCTTTTCAAGTAGAAAGCGACGCTTCAGATGTCGCTCTTGCCGCCACTTGGGACGGAATGGAGGGCCGTCCAGCTGACCCTACTTCCCGGAACCTCCCAGCCTCTCACTGGCAGGAGGTCCTCCCTGATGCACTACACTCCATACGGTATCTACTGTGCACCGCCACAAATAACACACCCCATGAACATGTTTTTACCTTCCGCAGGAAGTCCACATCCGGGGTGCCGCTCCCGACTTGGCTCACAGCTCCAGGATCGGTCCTGCTCCGTAGGCACGTCCAACTCCACAAGGCGGACTCCTTGGTGGACAGGGTACACTTGCTCCATGCCAACCCCCAGTATGCCTACGTAGAGATCCCCGAACGGCCGGCAAGATACTGTCTCCCTCAGGGACCTGGCACCGTCAGGTTCCACCCCAACACACATCCCCCACCCATGCGCCCCCTCCCCTCCCCCGGCGCTATCAACATTAGCCCCACCAGGTCCATCCCTCCTTCCACTGCCCACGAAAGAGGACGAAGAAGAGTTCGGCACGCTCCCGCAGTCATCCGACTAGTGGCCAGCACCAGCACTGCCAGCACCGACATCGGCGACACCAGCACCGCCAGCACCGACATTGCCACCACCGTTACATCGCTCCCAGTGAACCGTCAAAGCACCGGATCGACTGAACCTCTGACGGGCACCGGACCGTCAAAATGGACATTTTCTTTTCCTTCCCCACTCATTTTATAAGACACTGTACATAATTCGCAACATTGTATATAGTTTCACACCACCCCCGCCGGACTCATTCTTAACAGGGGGTGAATGTGGTGAACCACTGTGTACACCTGTATTAGGGGATGTAAGGTAGGACCTGTACTACAGGTTCGCCGGTAGCCCCTGCCAGCTGGCTCTGCCCACAAGGAGCCGTATAAATATGCGTGTCCTCCATTGATCTGCCATTTTGCCAGCTGCAGTAGGACGCCACGCATCTGACTGCAATAAGGCTACAGTTGCACCTAATCTGAGTCTTTTGTGCAATTGATCGTACATCATCGGGTGGACAGCGAGGGAGCAGTGTCTTACCGTATTGGGATGGATGAAGCTCTCCGTGCTCCCAGAGTCGATCAAGCAGGATGTCTCGTGCCCGTTGATGAGTACCGACGTCGTCACGGTGGAAAGCGTTTGGGGCCGAGACTGGTCCAGTGTCACTGAGGCAAGTTGTGGCAGAAGCTGAGAGATCTCGCCGGGCGATACTCGGCCACCCGAGTCGGGGTCCTGAGATGTCATCAAAGATTGGCTGCCCCCATGAATCGCACATGGCCGGCTAGGAGATCTCATCAGGCGATACTTGGCCAGCCGAGTCGGGGTCCTGAGACGTCATTCAAGATGGCTGCCCCCATGAATCGCACATGGCCTATGAGGAGAGGAATGGCAGTGGGCCCGGTTCGCCTGTGGAGACAGCAGCGGCCGACCGGGCCTGGCATACTGCCACGAGATGCCCCTTCTTCCCGCAGCCCTTGCAGATTGAGGATCGGGCTGGGCAGCGTTGCCGGGGGTGTTGATTTTGCCCGCAAAAATAGCATTGGGCCCCTCCTCCTCCCGGGGTTTCCTGGATGCCGCACTGCACAAGCTTGTGGGGAATTTAGGGGTGCTTTGGAATCGGCTGCAGGTGGGGTCCACCCTGTCCATGCAGGTACCGCGCGGTCGGGAACGTAGACCTGGGCGTTGCGGGAGGCTACATCTAGGGAGTGCGCGCATTTCCGTGCCTCGTTAAGCCCTAGCGTGTCGTTTTCCAGCAGTCACTGGCGGATTTTAGAGGACAGCATGCCCGCAACAAAAGCATCCCGTATTAAGAGTTCGGTGTGGTCATTGGCTGAGACTTGTGGACAGTTACAGTTTCTACCTAACACTAACAATGCACGGTAAAAATCGTCCAGTGATTCCCCTGGGATCTGCCGTCTGGTAGTTAAAAGGTGCTGAGCGTATACCTGATTCATAGTGCGGATGTAGTGCTCTTTTAACAAAGTCATTGCGTCCTCGAAAGCGTCCGCGTCTTCGATAAGCATTTAGATTTCTGGCATCACCCTTGAGTGGAGAACTTGCATTTTCTGTTCCTCCGTGGGGGTAGTCGGGGCCATCCTGATGTACCCGTTGAAACATGCGAGCCAATGTTTAAAAGTTGCTGCTGCATTTGCCACGTAGGAGTTGATTTGTAGACACTCTGGCTTGATGTGGAGAGCAGCCATTCTTCAATTTTGTTCATTAACTTGATGCACGATCAATCACTACTGAAGCGAGATTGTAGTCCAATTGAAGGCTTTAATGAACAAGTAGTTACCCCAGCAGCTCCGGTACAGAATGACTGCTGTGGGTGAACCACAGACTCTTATGCTCCGCCTGCTGGGCGGAACCAGCAGGTAGGTTCTACTACTCATACGTATACGTATACGTATAAGGTACGTCCCACCTGTCATAATATACACCAACATATCATGGTGCAGACACATACACCGATGGACATACAGTAGGACCAATCAACAAGCATAAACCGCAGCCAATCACCAGTTAGAGCACTCACTAAATTTATGAACTTTACAAATTTATGGACTCTGAATTGTTTTGTTGCCTTGTTTGATTGTTTTCCTGGTTTGTATATAATGTTGTTCTCGTTCCTCTTGTTGCATACTGTTTATATGCACCTGGCATCTTCCCTTGTAAATAGCTTAGTTTTCATGTACATAGTCCTGTAAATATGTCTTCGCACCCCACACGTAGTTAGGAACATTATCAACACACATTATTTATTGCCACAAACATACATTTTAAAACAATATACACCAGCATATCATGGTGCAGACACACACACGGAGGGACATACAGTTGGACCAATCAACATGCATAACACCGCAGCCAATCACCAGTTAGAGCACACTCACTGTAAAGACAGAGGGCATCAGTTTTCCCGCTCATTCGGGATGCAGCCTTTCAGAAGTACAGAGCGTACAGCTACCAGCACAGATCCTCACCATTTGCTGAGCGATTAGACTGGTTAGAATAGGCACAGGTCTTTAGTTAATCTAACATCGTATTAACCCACAGTAATAGTATGTTCAACAGTTTATAGTTTAATAAAATAGTGTTGTACTATTTTAAGTGTTGGTGGCCTGCATGTGTTCCACGGATCCAGAGCACCCAACACATCACCACCTGGGTACCGCAATACCCCTAATATAGCCTACCACAAGCAAAAAATAGGGACAGAGCAGAAGAGGAGAGGCAGAGGGAAACAACTATACAAATAAAGCAAAGTTAGCTAAAAGATTGACCACACTTGCTGACTTACTATGGGCAATGTCACAAAAGATTAGACGGGTGTATCTATAATTTTTGTTTTGTTTAATCAGAAGTACATTTATAGGAAGCATCAGTCGCATAAATATACTGGTTCAGAGGTGAACGTTCCATCGGAAATGACACCAAAATTGGCTGGTGAGGTTTTTGATGGATTATAAGCCCAGTACCATAGAGATTCTCCCTATTCTCTGGTATCACTGCTATTGATCACTCCTTCTCAGACTACAGCATGCAAGTGGTCATGGGTTGGAGTATGGCCAAGGTGAATACTGGGTCCTGACAGATTTTCCTTCATTCCGTCCATGTTATTGCCGCTTCTCAGAGCCACCATGAAAAAGGTAGCAGTGAGACATGGAAAGTGACAGCCACTGCCCTGATGTGTCCCAATGGCTGGAAAGGACTTTGGACAGTGACCTCCTTTCTTTCATTCTATCCCTCGACTGACTTAACTTTCACAGACATTTAGATTACTGCTCGAACCTTCAGGTGATCTTGCTTTGACCTCCTGGGCAATACTACTTGCTTAAAGTCCGTCACTGCACTTTCTGATGCTATAGTGGAGGCCCCATAAAAGCACGAGATAGCGGTTTCCACCTTTATATGGACAGTCTAAATCTTGATCAAGTACGTTTCATCAGGATTGCCACTGGACAGGCAATTACCCCTGAAATATAGGCCTGGGTTGGGGTGGACACAGAAAGGTGGGTGGAAGTTCCAACCGCTGAAATTCCACTTAAACAGGAAAATCCTCCTCCACTATCAGATTGTGCTTACTGGCTGTATTACAAAATATTACAAAAATTTGTGATAATATGCTCCACTAACCCTTTCAGCAGCTGCATTTTAATCAGTGATAGATCATAGAATTTACAGTGCAGAAGGAGGCCATTTGGCCCATCGAGTCTGCACTGGCTCTTGGAAAGAGCACCCTACCCAAGGTCAACACCTCCACCCTATCTCCGTAACCCAGTAACCCCACCCAACACTAAGGGCAATTTTGGACGCTAAGGGCAATTTATCATGGCCAATCCACCTAACCTGCACATCTTTGGACTGTGGGAGGAAACCGGAGCCCCCGGAGGAAACCCACGCACACACGGGGAGGATGTGCAGACTCCGCACAGACAGTGACCCAAGCTGGAATTGAACCTGGGACCCTGGAGCTGTGAAGCGATTGTGCTATCCACAATGCTACCGTGCTGCCCGCATTTAATTCAATGCTGATAGAGCTAGGCTGCACTGATTTGGGGGGATGTTAGTGAGGTGGCGGGTGCGGGGGGCGGGGGGGGGGGGGGGGGGGGGGGGGTGGGGAGAGATGTGGGTAACATGACAGGAAGGAGATTGAGCTGTGAACTGAGGAATGCTGAAATGCCTTATTCAAAGGCCAGGCCGGAAGCCACACAGGAGAGCAGGCTGAACCCAGAGACCAGCGATGGGCGATCGGCTCCCAAATCGAAATGAAGCTGCGTTGCCTGAACTCAGGATGATTGAAGTGGTCATGAACATCACACCCCAGCTCCCCAGGAACCCATCACTGACTCCACCACTGCTACTAACATTTGTGTTTGCCATATTGGGCACTGAGCTCTCCAGGTGACAACACTGTCAAAATGAACTATTGCCCATATGAACTAAATGTTTAGGAGCACAAAAGGAGATGCTGGTTACCTCTTATTAAACATTACAGCAAAAAGGTTAATGGTACAAGCAGGAACTAGGGACATATTTCAGCTGCCTCCTGAGTACTCTTCTCATTTTAATTCCTGAATAATTCAATGATGCGACATGGGATGAGGAGTACGATAATGAAGGCTGCTATCCTTTCCTTTCTGCAGCCAGGTTTTAATTCAATGCAGGCTGATGCGATAAGAGTGTCCTTTATTTTCTGGCTGTTAACAGGCCTATATAAAATGGGGATCTAGAATTTGGATGGCATCATCCAGTGATTGCAGATTCAACAGCACAAAACCACCCACAATTCAATACAAACTAATGCCAGAATTATCAGTTTTACTCAACGAAACCACAAAGGTGGCTGGTAGTTAGAAATGGGGTGTGGGGGGAGGAGGAGCTGCTGGGGGGATGGAAAACTAGGACAATAAATATTGTCACAAAACTGAGATTACATCAGAAAAGGGATAATTTTAACTTTGTGGAGTAGTGTAGGGGAGAATGAGAATGAATTGGCAATCCATTTCATATCCCTCTGAATGAAATCTCTCCTGATTTTTATTTCCATTGACTTCAGCAGAATTAAAATCAATAAAGATATGAAATGGGCTGTCCATTCACCATCATCTGTTTCACTAAATCAAAAATGTTACTTTCTTTGGATGATAATTTTGTCTACGCGACTCCCGCCACGAAGATTGGGAATCCTGATCAGGTGAAGAATCTCGCATTAGCCCAGAAACTGGATCAGCGGCGGGCAGCATACCCATCCCCAGTCTCCAGTCCCCACCTGTTGGCCATAGCGGGCTTCCTGCCCTGTGTTGGCGGTAAAATGCAACCAGCTCATATGCATTAATTTGTATGTGCTTAACGGGCTGGAAGCTCAAAACTACACCCCCTTTTATGCTCCAACCCCCGCAGTGGGAACTCCACCTGGGCAGGCTTTGGTGCAGGTATTGACAAGCTCTGTCCTGGCATGCTGGACACAAGGTGGGAGGGACAAAGAGGTTAGCCCATTGCTCATGTGCCCCTCTGTCACTGACAGGCTGAAGTTGAAGGTTCCTAGGGTTTTGGATGGGGGTCCTGTGTCAGGACTGCCCCTCCCAGTCCTGGGCATGGTGATCACAGTCAGCACTCTGTTCAAAATCATCATCTTTGTCTGACCTGTTTAACCTTTGAAGTGGCCTGTTCTGCCTGACAGCTGTTGAGCAGCCATTTGAAGATGTAATCCAGGAAGACTTTCCCTTTGCTCACCTCTGCTTCCACAGCACTATGCTTGAAAAACTGCTGATTTTTGAAGTGCCTGAGTCTTCCTAGAAAGCCCACAATACTTGACAAGCCTTGATGTCCCAGGCGATCCTTGGAAATGCTTAGTATTCATTCAATTTCACAGTGCAGTTCATCTAGCTAGCCTCTGATTGACAGCTTAATGGATTAAATACAGCAGGCAGGAGGTTTATTTGTTTATCGTTCCCTCACACTTGAATGTATCTGAAGTACCCTCCATTGATCCTAACTGCAATGTTTATAAACAGCCTTGTTCTGAGTGACAGCTGCTGGCCACTTCAACAATGCTAAGTGCTTTCTGAGTGCGTGATGTGGGGGGGGGGGGGGGGGGGGGGGGGGGGGTGGTGGTGGTGGGGGGGGGGGGTGGAGTGACCCATCATTCCCGTGGTGTAGTGAAGGGTGCCCTTCCTTGATGATGGGTTGGGGGTCCTCCCTCCTTCAGCAGGTTGGGTCAACATTTACGTTGTTGGGGGGGCCTATCTCTGGACGCTGGGAGCCAAGAGCCTGTTCGAAATGGTGGCCCAAGAGCAGTAAGTGGAGGGAAGCCGGTGTGTTTGCTGCTATGCATTACTTACCACAGCACCAGTGGGACACAGTCTCGATTCACCACTCATGGGAACACATAAGGCTGAAATCTCCGCCCCGCCGCGCCACATTTCTGTTTTACCCCGCCAGTGGGATGCTCTGTTCCACTGGCTGATCAATGGGGTTTCCCATACTGGGGCTGCCCCATGCCGTCGGGAAATCCCCAGGTTGCCGGCAAAACGGAGCATCCCGCTGGCGGAGAATCCAAACAATCTTTTATACAGAAACAAGGCGATAATTCTGTCCCATACAGTGGGTAATTTTCTCCTTTCGCTATTTGCAATGATATGGTAAATGGATTCTAAATATACACATTTACAATTTTACTACAAATAGCCAGTGAATGACTACCCACCAGTTGACACTAACATTTCACCAAGGTAGAATATTTACACCCGTGAGTTTGAAAATGTGTAACATGAAAGACAACTGCTTAATATTAGTCTCAATTGTAGGTCCATGTTGTACTCAAGGAAGGTAGATCAGAAATCTCCATGGGTTCCACCAATTTCTTGCCAGAGGGAGTCAAGTGTCACCTACCTGGGAAACAGCAGAAATGGTCCCACCAATCATTTCCCTGGGGAATCATGTCTAAGTTACAGAAGGGAACTGATGAACTCTTGAGGAAGTTCAGCCTCAGTCTACCTTTCCTCAGCAATACAAAAGTAAACATCCTTTAGTTGAAAGCCTGTGGTGTGCAGCAATGCCTTTGGTCATTTTCTTTGGCCTTTTACTAATCTTTTCACCCCTCAGGGAAATACTTTCTAACTGCTGATCTCTAATGCACTGTTATCATATGCTTGCTTATAATGCTATCTCACATAAATATCTCAAAGAGGGTGACATCCAAGATATCGGCCCTCGCATATAATAAAATTGCTTATGGGTATATTGATTTGTCGCATAGCAATTATTCTGGCAATGAGCTAATAAGATTGTACACATGCTCTGTTTCAATGTAACTGGAAAATATAATGATCCCAAATTGTATTGTATTGTAACCTTTGATAAACTTCCTCATGCCCAGTTCTCTCTGCAGTTACCTCCTTTCAAACTATCGCTGAAATCAATTCCTTCTGTAGCCTCTCTCTGCCCCAGACCATCATTGTTCTCATTTATCAGTGACTCTTTTTTTCCTTGGTACTCCGCTACATTTCCCCAGATTACTTTATTGGGCTCTACATTCTTGTGGTAACCGAGGCAAGGGACTGACTAGTTTTGGGTTCATGCAAGATAATAGTGAGCATGGTTTCTATTATTCTAATTACACATAACATGAATTATGTTCTTGGCAAAGGTATTGCCGTCTTCCTATCATTTTCTTTTTCTGGACTAGAAATTTGCAAGTCCAATCTCAGTTCCTAAAACCCTGACGTTGTGATAAATAAGCTGAAAAGAATGGAAAGCTGCATTGACTCAAAGTCAGAAATATTTCTGAAGAAGGTTTCTGATTTGTTTCACTACATAAACATTTTTGAAGATCTGTGTTGGCAACTCAGTTTGTTTTGGTTATTTTATCAGCAATCAAAAGTGTGAGCTCGACCTGGCAAAAAATTACATCTTGCTTATTAATGTGCTTACAGAAGTTCATATTTCAAAGCACAACAATGGAACAACCACCTGCAACCCATACTGCAGCATCTTGAAGCACTCTAAAATTATGGGCACGATTCTCCGCTCCCCACGCCGGGTGGGAGAATCGCGGGAGGGCTGGGTGACTAATTTCATGCCCCTCTGGCGCCCCCCGCGATTCTCCCACCCCCCCGCTCGGAAGAATCGCCCCTCGCCGTTTTTCACAGCGACCAGCGATTCTCCGACCGACCTGCCGTTCGCGACCGTTTCACGACGGCGGCAACCACACCTGGTCGTTGCCGTCGTGAACATGGGCGCCAAAGGCCCGTTTGAAGCTTGTGGGGGGCGGAGAGGGAAGTGAGCACCACGGCCGTGCTCGGGAGGGGACTGGCCCGTGATCGGTGCCCACCGATCGTCAGGCCGGCATCTGAAACCGACGCACTCTTTCCCCTCCGCCGCCCCGCAAGATCAAGCCGCCACGTCTTGCGGGGCAGCGGAGGGGAAGACGGCCACTGCGCATGCACGGGTTTGAGCCATTAGCCGTCGTGACGTCAGCTGTGCATGCGCAGGTTGGAGCCGGCCAACCTGCGCATGCGCGGCTAACGTCACATAGGCGCCGCCGTCGCGTCATTCTCGGCGCGCAAGCGTCAAGGCCTGGCCGCCGAGAATAACGGAGCGCCGCTCCTAGCCCCCCGGGTGGGGGTGAATACGGTAAGAGGAGCGGCCTCCAAGGCCGTCGTGAAACTCGGCCGAGTTCACGACGGCCTTCCCGATTTTTCCCGGGAGCGGAGAATTTCGCCCTATATATTAGATACATATATATATTTATATAAATAATAATAACCTTTTTTGTCACAAGTAGGCTTACATTAACAGTGTAACGACGTTACTGTGAAAGGCCCCTAGTAAGCACATTCCGGCGCCTGTTCGGGTACACAGAAGGAGAATTCAGAATGTCCAATCACCTAACAGCGCGTCTTTCAGGACGTATGGGAGGAAACCGAAGCACCCGGAGGAAACCCACACAGACTCCGCACAGACTGTGACCCAAGCCGGGAATCGAACCTGGGACCCTGCCGCTGTGAAACAACAGTGCTAACCACTATGCTACCGTGCATGTATTTGTGTGTATGTTTTAGATTTAGTTATTATTAGTTAGAAATTTTTGAAGATATTTCATGTTTTCTCATTGAAGGGTATGCTTTCTGATTTTTACTTCAATAAACAGCATAATAAAAGAACGTTTGAAAGAGAAGACAAATTTCTAATCGGTCATTAGCAGATGGCGCTGTACTATCAGAAACGTAAATCAATGGTTTTGTTATCTTAGGAATAATACTTTTGGAAGAGTAAGGCTCCTCTGTGCTGCGACATACTCGGTGGCACAGTTCTTTTTATTTATTTATAACTTGAGCAACAACATTTTTCGAGCTCCAGGAGGTCACACACTAAAATTAGAGAGTGTAAATGCAGGTTCCGTGTGAGAAATGTGAAATAAGATGCTACCCTGGCTGGCCACAGAGCAAACAAGCTGTTCAACGCAGCAGTCTCCAGCCGTGCACAAGTGCTTGCAGCTGCCGTGATATGGTGCTAAGCATGTTTTAAGACTAGTCCCAGTTGAGTTGCATCTTATCCAACCAGAAACAATCCCACAATCCAGCTCTTTTTAAGTGATCATCCTTGTATCATAACAGATTAAGGTTGCAGTCACTTTGGATTATATTTAATCTAACCTTTATCCGCTCACATCTCCACCTGAAACTTACAAGGACCAACAGTCAATCGCCAGGGCATAATTCACAATGACACTGATCTTTCTTTCCTTGGTCTAATTAGTTGGATTAAGAATAACACTTTTGAGTAATTATTTTCACATTGGATAAACATTAAGCTTTCCTGGATTTATCTGAGCTTTTTTCCAGCATGAAATAGATCCAAGGAGGCTTATAAGAACATAACTGACAGCAAGGACAACTTAATCAAGGGAAATAAATCCAAACAACTGAAAAGGAAGATGCTTTCAGTTTTATGTACATTTTGTTGTCCACTGACCCTTAAAAAATTCTAATTTAAAAGGGCTTAATAAATCTACCATGTTTTATGACATCTACAGACTGTTTAATCAGTTTAATATGATCACTAATACCTCTTCTCAGCAATATAATGTATGGGTACCATTGAATTGTGACAAGTGGCAACCTTAATAAAAAAAAAGCATTTTGTTTGCTTTTGTGTCTGGCATTAGCTTTTGTTAAGATTTTAAAAATGCATTTCAAAGGTAAAGTAATTTTAAGCGAATTTATCGGAAAACAATGCCATTTTCTGCATGCAAGTATTTCAAAGAAGGTAAAAATTATAGCTGGACAGAGCCATGTATTAATCATCAACACCGAATATCAAACAGATTTACAAGCTTCTCCCGGTTTTCCTGAATTGGACTCCCAACCAGTCAGAGTAGGTCTTTTTGAAAACACCCGAAGATTATTGTCACACTAAAATTATATCACACCACCCATTTCCGGTTCACTTTCATGGAGCTAACCTTGCAACGAATCCCCGGTTACTTTACAATATTAACACAAACACAGAGCTCTATATATTATTAGTGCCGAGGTATTGGAACTAACTCAGTTGAGGTGAATGCTATTCCTCTTCTTACTCTAGTTAGGCTTGAAACCCTCTTTCTCATACTCTTCCAGCCATTTGTCTGTCACACGTCCCTCACAGTATAACAGGTATTCTCAAGAACACTGGGCTGGATTCTCCAGTTGCCGACGCCGAAATTGCGTTCAGTGAACGGCTGGAGAATCCATTTCCCGACGCTGGGGAGGCGCCGCTTTTGCGATGCTCTGCCCCCTCCAAAGTGGTGGAATTGCTTTGTATCGATGGCCTCAGGACGTTGCCTGAGGCCCGCCACCCCCCCCCCCCCCGATGCTCCGCCCCTGACCGGCAGAGTTTCCAATGGCGTGCGTCTCCCATGGTCTCATCCGTCGGGGACTCGACGTGGCGGCTGCGGACTCAGTCCAGCACCGCCACAATCGGGTCAAGCTGATCCGTGGGCAGGGGGGACTTTGCTAACTGTGGGGGGGGGGGGGGGGGTGGTCCGCTGCATGCGAGCCTGTCACAGGGGAATTACTATTCGCAGGCCAGATCCGCGAACGGTCGGCGCCATCTTGCACGGCGCGGCCCATGCAGGCCGCCGCCATGTGCATCCGTGGCTAAGGAACCGGCAATTCTCCAGGCCATATCGGCAGCTAGAGCCGGGTGCTCTATGCTGCTCCCCTGTTAGCCCCTGGCAAAACGGAGGATCGGTGACCGTTTTGCAACATTTCTTCTGTCGTATAACGCCACCGTTCCCACGCCAGCGTGGGGACATAGCCTCAAAATCGGAGAATCCAGCTCAGGATTTACTGGCTATCATTGTTTATTAACATGGGATGCAATTTACCCGAAAAACATTTCCAAGTCCAGTTTCGGGCAAGATGGGTGGGGTGTTTCTCGGTGGCTGCAGTGCAGAGATTGGCCCTATTATTCAACGACACTGAGCTGTTTTTTGGGTCTTGGGGAGTGTCTCCCCATCGAGGCCACACTTAGGAAGATTTCCTGCACTAAGGAGCTGAGCTCGTCTGCTTCTCACAGATCAGGGTGCCATTTTGAACAGCTGCCCCCATGTCTACACCCCCCACTTTCAGGATCCCTTCTTCACTCCTCTTCGACCTTTCTTTGGTCCCCTCAAACCCCCCCTTTCATGGGCATGTTCCCCTCAGGCCCTGACCCTTGACAGTACCAACCTGGCACTCAGGCATCTTGGCATTGCCAGCCTGGCACCCTCTCAGTGCCAACTGGACACCTAGTAGGTTGGCACTGCCAGGGTGCCTGGGTGGCATTGCCAGGGTGCCAGGCTGGCAGTGCTAAGGTGCCCAGGTACCAGGAGGAGTGCCATGTTACTGTCCAATCCTGTCTCCGACCACTCGGAGGGCTCTAATGGCTGCAAGACCCCCCTGGGGTGCCATCACGCCTGGGTCACGATTGTGGAAACCAGTGCTAAATAGCGGCTGATTGAGACCTTGCAGGCGAGGTCGTTGACCCCCGGGCTGTGGATGAATACGGCGTCCTGATCCGGATCACGCCCAGTGAGGACATGATCTAGGTTGCGCCGGGTGCCGTAAGTCAAGTGACCTGTGTGAGGTTTAGCACCCAGCATAGAATCATAGAATTTACAGTACAGAAGGAGGCCATTCGGCCCATCGAGTCTGCACCGGCTCCTGGAAAGAGCACCCTACCCAAGGTCAACACCTCCACCCTATCCCCATAACCCAGTAACCCCACCCAACACCAAGGGCAATTTTGGATACTAAGGGCAATTTATCATGTCCAATCCACCTAACCTGCACATCTTTGGACTGTGGGAGGAAACCGGAGCACCCGGAGGAAACCCACGCACACACGGGGAGGATGTGCAGACTCCGCACAGACAGTGACCCAAGCCGGAATCGAACCTGGGACCCTGGAGCTGTGAAGCGTTTGTGCTATCCACAATGCTACCGTGCTGCCCGATTTGGAGTTCAATTTGTGTACACAGTGAGAAAAACATGCCCATGGAGTTTATAATTAACTTGCATATTTCAACCTGAACATACAAATTAGGAGTAGGCCACTCGGCTGCTAAAAACTGCTCTGCCATTCAATAAAATCATGGCTGATCTGACTGTAACCTCCCGCCTACCCCCGATAACCTTTCACCCCCGCCCTGTTTATCTGCCTTAAAAATATTCAACGATTCTGCTTCCACTGCCTTTTGAGGATGAAAATGTCAAAGATTCACAACTCTCTCAAAGAAAAAAATTATCTAAAATCATCTAAAAAATTATCCTCATCTCTGACTTAAATGAGTGATCCTTAATTGCTTCACAGCACCAGAGGCCGTGGTTCAATTCATGGCTTAGATCACTGTCTGTGTGGAATCTGCACATTATCCCCGTGTCTGCGTGAGTTTCCTCCGGGTGCTCCAGTTTCCTCCCACAAGTCTCGAAAGACGTGCTTGTTAGGTGAATTGGACATTCTGAATTCCCCCTCAGTGTAAACAAACAGGCGGTGGAGTGTGGGAATTTTCATAGCGACTTCAATGCAGTGTTAATGTAAGCCTACTTGTGACACTAATAATAAAGATTATTGATTATTTTTAAAAAGTGACCCCATAGTTCTAGGTTCTCCCACAAGAGGAAACATCCTGGTCTGGATTCTCCAATAATGGGGCTATGTCCCCATGCCAGGGTATAAATGCTGGCATTTCACTCTAGACTTTCCGTAAGAATGTCCTGAGCGATTCTCCTACCTACACGGGGCTAGCAGGGCCCCCATGTGCTTCTCGAAGCTCTGGCTGTGAATACGGGGCCCCGCACCTCCAGTCGGGAGTCGGAACATGGTGGACTCGGACCACGGAGTGGTATCAAAAATGTCAGCCCCCCGGGATCGTACGCGCCCACGGATCCCTGCCGCCCGATCGCTCCCCTGGCCGTCCATCAGACCCCTCCCCGGTGCTTGATCCCCATGCCCCCCCCAGCAGTGTGGCCACAGACTGAGTCCGCAGCCGCCACCTGAGATTCCCGATGGCCGATAGGTGGTTAGTACCACACCGTCGGGAACTCGGCCAGTTTTGCGCGGAGAATCGCGGGGGAGTTTCTGCCAAGGGGCCCCTATCCGCGCCGCGTAGTTCGCGCACGAGAGACTCCCAAGCGATTCTCCGCGGGGGGAGCGGCGGCGGTCCCGATTTCTGGGTAAACGGTCATTCTCTGTCCCTGCGCCGAATGCGATTTCTGCGCGAAGGCTCGGCGAATCCAGACCCCTGTCCATGCCCATATAATAAAAGCAAAATATTGTGGCTGCTGGAAATAAATGCAGAAAATGCTATAAAAGCTCAACAGGTTGGGCTGCATCTGGGGAGAGAGAAACAGATTTAATGTTTTGAGTCTGTATGTCTTCTTCAGAGCTCTCCACATCCACGCTGTCAAGGCCCCTCAATATCTTATATGTTTCAATCAAGCTGCCACTTACTCTTCCTGACTCCAGCAGGTACAAGTCTCGCCTGTCCAATCATTCCTGATAAGGCAACTCACCATTCCAGGTAACAGTCTAGTAAACCTTCTCTGAACTGCTTCTGATGCATTTACTTCCGTCCTTAAACAAAGGGGCCCAATACAGTACACAGTGTTCCAGATGTGGGCTCACCAGTGTCCTGTACAATTGAAGCATAACCTCCAGACTTATATATTCAAATCCCCTTGCAATGAAAATACCATTTTCATGAGCTTTCCTAATTATTTGCTGTACCTTTGTGATTCATGGCACCAGGACACCCAGATTGATCTGTGTCTCAGAGCTCTGCAATCTCTCACCATTTCCGTATGCTTCTCTTTTATTTTTCTTGTCAGAATGGGAAAAAAATTACATTTGCCAACATTGCACTCCATTTTCCAGATCTTTGACCACTTAGTTAACCAATGTGTAACCTTTGTAATCTACATGTGTCCGCTTCACAACGTACGTTCCACCGAGCTTTGTGCCATCAGCAAATTTAGCAACATGTTGGTTCCCTTCATCAAAGTCATTTATATGATTGTAAAAGGTTGAATAAAGCCTCAGCACTGATCGCTGCGGCATACCATTCATTACATCATGCTATCCAGATAAAGATCCATTTATGCATACTCTCTGTTTTCTGTCAGCTGGCCAATCTTCTATCCATTCTAATATGTTACCTCTGGCACCCTGGGCTGGATTCTCCAATAATGGCTATGTCCCCAGGCCAGCGTAAAATCGCTGCCGTTTCACTCTGTACTTTCCTTACGAAAGTCCTGCATTATTCTCTTACCTGTAGGGGGCTGGCAGGGGCCCGGAGTGCACCTCGCAGCTCTGGCTGCGAATACGGAGCCCCGCACTTCCGGTTGGGAGTCCGCACATGCGCACAGCGACGGCTGCGCCGTGGTACATGGTGGTCTCGGACCGCTGAGCGGCATAAAAAATGTAGGCCCCCCCGTAGGCCCCCCTGAGATCGCGCGTACCCGTGGGTCCGTGACGCCCGGTCACTCACCTGGCCGTCCATGAGGCCGGCCCCCCGCCCCCTCCCGTGATCGATCCTCCCACCAGGGCGGCCGTGGACTGAGTCCGCAGCCACCACACGACGTTCCCGAGAGCCGATAGGTGGAAGCCCTAACTGATTGTCGGTGTCTCGCCTTCTCCAATTCCTCCCAGATAAAACTGTCAGCTGGTGTGGATGCTGCGGAGGCTGATCTCCCTGTGCTTGTGGCAGCATAGACGGGCAGATGACGTTGAAGACAGCAATGACAACACAGGCTGGAGGTGGCACCCTCATGTGCAGGGGACTGCCGCACACCCTGAAGACCCAGTCACCCATCAGGCTGAGGCAGAAGCTAGAAGGAGAGGCCAGCAATGGACCAAGGTGTACAGGCCTCATTGGTCATTCCACGATCTGACGGACACTATATGCCGCAGAAGACTGCGGTTCAGGAGAGAGACAGTGTGGTACCTGTACCACGTCCTCGTGGACATGGCACCCCGTGGAGGGGGAGCACATCTGCTCCCAGTGGCCATGAATGTCACTGCGGCTCTCAACCTCGATGCCACTTGGTCATTCCAGGACTCAAGCAGGGACCTGTGTGGCATTTTTCAAACATCAGCCCATAGATGCATCCATGAGGTGACGGATGCTCTGTATGCTGGGGTATCAGACCACATCACCTTTGAGCTGGACCAGGCCCACCAAGATGCCTGGCTGCAGGATTTTCTGCCATTGCGGGAATGCCCCAGGTCCAGGGAACGATCAATGGGACACATGGCGCACGCGAGCTCCGGGGCATCAGGGAGCACCTTATATTAACAGTAGAGGGTTCCATTCCCTGAATGTTCAGATCGTGTGTGACCACCAACTCAGGATCATGCATATATGTTTACATTATCCTGGGTGCGAGCATGACAGCGACATCCTGGGGCACTCGGAGATCCCCGGTATCCTGAAGACCACCCCAGCATGGCACACATGGCGCATGCGAGCTCCGGGGCATCAGGGAGTACCTTATATATTGGCTCGTGGCGGAGAAGGGATACCTGCTGAGGACATGGTTGATGACGCCGGTGCAATGAGGCGCACATTGCCACTCGTATTGTTTTTGAATGGTACATCAGGCTGCTAAAATGGGTTCCGATGCCTTGGTCACGCTGGTGGCGGTGCCTTGCAGTACAGATCCCAATGGGTCTCCTGCTTTGTGGTAGTCTGCTGTACCCTCCACGGTCTGGCACAGAAGTGCGGGGAAATGCTGGGGGAGGAGGTCCATGAGGCCTTGGGTGAGGGGCAGGAGGTGGCAGACGAGTCCAAGGAGGAGCCACAGGATGGAGGACAGGTTGCTACGAATGTCCGACATGCGAGGAGGACCAGGGGGGCCCTCCTCGTCTCCAGATCCTCCTAGAACGAGGCGGTGTCTGTAGGCTCAACAACCCCGACCCCATTTCCTTTCCACCCCCTCCAATATTCCTGCCCCCTCCGTCCATTTCTCTCCCTCCCTTTCCCTCCAACCTCCAACCACCCTTAACACCGCCCTGTCCCTGGCCACACTGATTCCCCCACCAAGGGCTGTATAACATCTCTCCCAGATGATAGGCCTGTGTTGGCACTGTCAGCGGGTCCTTATGCAAGGCAGGAGAGTGATGAACATTCACTGTGAGGAGAGCTCTGGTACTCCTGTTTGTGCTAGAGTCTGACTCCTGTCTTTCTTCTGACAGCACGCTCACACCCAACCTCTGAATGAGGTCTGCATAAGGGCTTTTGATCTTGGATCACTGTGCTACGTCTAGTTGTGTCCCCAGGATGCACATCAGAGGCGGTGGAAAACTGCTGCTTTCCATATTCTGTGGCCTTTGATGCCCTTGGCTGATGTCCCCTGGAGCATGTGGAGCCAGAGGGCGCGGCCGACTTACCGCTGTGACAGGTGTTGCTCGGCCACGCTGTTCTGCCTGCTGTCCTTGAGATGCGCCGATGTCAGGACAGCCTAGTGGAGAAGCCTAGACCGCCTAGTCTCCTTGGTAGCAGTCTCCAGGTTGGCCTCCAGGTGCGGGATTCTCCGTCCCCCGCCGGGTCGGAGAATCCCCAGGGGACAGCGTGAATTTCGCCCCGCCGACGCAGGCTACCGAATTCTCTGCCGCCGGTTTTCGGGAGGAGGGCGGGGATCACGCCGCGCCTGTCGGAGCACGTTGGCAGTGGCCCCCCCCGGCAATTCTCCGAGGCCTGATGGGCCGAGCTGCCATCCGTTTTCGGCCAGTCCCGCCGGCATGAAATGGACATGGTCCATCCTGGCGGGACCTGGCTTGGAGGGCGGCTAGCGGAGTGCTTGGTGGTGCGCGGGGGGATCCAGCCCCTGGGGTGACCCCACGATGGCCTGACCCGCGATCGGGGCTCACCGATCTGCGGGCGGGCCTGTGCCGTGGAGGCACTCTTCCCCTCTGCGCCGGCCTCTGCAAGTCTTCGCCATGGCCGGCGCGGAGAAGAATCC